>NW_027476636.1:0-168018 GCF_051020955.1 Megalopta genalis
AGTTGTAGCTAAATAATATATATCACAAGTATTTGTAGCTAAACCATTTGTTTCGCATGGATTTGAAGCTAAGCCCTCTACTTCGCATTGATTTGAAGCTAAATCATTTGTTTCGCATGGATTTGAAGCTAAACCTTCTACATCGCATTGATTTGAAGCTAAATCATGTGTTTCGCGTGGATTTGACGGTAACTCGTTTGTTTCGCATGCAGTTGAAGCTATCTCACCTTTATCCCAAGTGTTTGAAGCTCAATCATTTGTTTCGCATGGATTTGAAGCTAAACCTTCTACATCACATTGATTTGAAGCTAACTCATGTATTTCGCGTGGATTTGAAGGTAACTCGTTTGTTTCGCATGCAGTTGAAGCTATACCAACTATATCCCAAGTGTTTGAAGCTCAATCATTTGTTTCTCATGGATTTGAAGCTAAACCTTTTACATCGCATTGATTTGAAGCTAAATCATGTGTTTCGCATGGATTTGAAGCTAACTTGTTTGTTTCACAGGCAGTTGTAGCTAAATAATATATATCACAAGTATTTGTAGCTAAACCATTTGTTTCGCATGGATTTGAATCTAAGCCTTCTACTTCGCATTGATTTGAAGCTAAATCATTTGTTTCGCATAGAATTGAAGCTACCTCGTTTGTTCCTCCTGCTTTTGAAGCTATATGACTTATATCGCAAGTATTTGAAGGTAAATCATATGTGTCGCATGGATTTGAAGCTGAACCTTCTACATCGCATTGATTTGAAGCTAAATCTTGTGTTTCGCATGGAGTAGAAGCTATGCCTCCTACTTCGCATTGATTTGAAGCTAAATCATTTGTTTCGCTTGGATTTGAAGCTAAACCTTCTACTTCGCATTGATTTGAAGCTAAATCATGTGTTTCGCATGGATTTGAATCTAACTCGTTTGTGTCGCCTATAGTTGAAGCTATATCACTTATATTCGCAAGTATTTACAGCTAAATCTTTCGTTTCGCATGGATTTGAAGATAACTCGTTTGTTTCGCCTGCATTTGAATCTGTATCATTTATATCGCAAGTATTTGAATCTAAATCATTCGTTTCGCATGGATTTGAAGCTAAGCCTTCTAATTCGCACTGTTTAGAAGCTAAATAATGTATGTCGCGTGGATTAGAAGCAAATTCGTCTGTTTCGAATGCAGCTGAAGCTAAATCATGTATATCACAAGTATTTGAAGCTAAACGATTTTTATCGCATGGATTTGAAGATAAGCCTTCTACTTCGCATTGATTTGAAGCTAAATCATGTGTTTCCCTTGGCTATGAAGCTAAATCATGTGTTTCGCATGGATGTGAAGCTAACGCGTTTGTTTTGTCTGCATTTGAAGCTGTTTCATTTATATCGCAAGTATTTGAAGCTTTCTCGTTTGTTTCGCATGCATTTGAAGCTGTGTACCTTATATTCGCAAGTATTTGAAGCTAAATCATGAGTTCCGCATTTATTTGAAGCCAAATCATGTATATCGCATGGCTTTTGAAGCTAACTCGTTTGATTCGTCTGCATTTGAAGCTATATCACTTATATCGCAAGTATTTGAAGCTAAATCATATGTTTCGCATAGATTTGAAGCAAACTCGATTGTTACGTCTGCAGTTGAATCTATATCACTTATATCACAAGTATTTGAATATAAATCAATTGTTCCGCGTGGATTTGAAGCTAAGCCTTCTACGTCGCATTGATTTGCATATAAATCATGTGTTTCGCATGGATTTGAAGCTAACTCGTTTGTTTCACATGCATTTGAAGCTGTATCATTTATATCGCAAGTATTTGAAGCTAAATCATTCGTTTCGCATGGATTTGAAGCTAAGCCTTCTAATTCGCACTGTTTTCAAGCTAAATAAGGTATTTGGCGTGGATTAGAAGCTAATTCGTCTGTTTCGAATGCAGCTGAAGCTAAATCATGTATATCACAAGTATTTGAAGCTAAACGATTTGTATCGCATGGATTTGAATATAAGCCTTCTACTTCGCATTGATTTGAAGATAAATCATGTGTTTCGCATGGATTTGAAGCTAACTCATTTGTCTCTCCTGCATTTGAAGCTATATCACTTATATCGCAAGTATTTGAATGTAAATCATTTGTTTCGCGCGGATTTGAAGCAAAACCTTCTTCATCGCATTGGTTTGAAGCTAAATCATGTGTATAGCATGGATTTGAATCTAGCTCGTTTGTGTCGCCTGTAGTTGAAGCTATATCAATTATGTTCGCAAGTATTTACAGCTAAATCTTTCGTTTCGCATGGATTTGAAGATAAGCCTTCTACTTCGCATTGCTTTGAATCTAAATCATTTGTTTCGCATGGTTTTGAAGCTAAGACATCTAGTTCGCATTGATTTGAAGCTAAATCATGTGTTTCGCATGGATTTGAAGCTAAACCTTCTACATCCCATGGATTTGAAGCTAAATCATGTGTTTGGCATGGAATTGAAGCTACCTCGTTTGTTCCTCCTGCTTTTGAAGCTATATCACTTATATCGCATGGATTTGAAGCTGAACCTACTACATCGCATTCATTTGAAGCTAAATCATGTGTATCGCATGAACTTGAAGCTAAGCCTTCTACATCGCATTGATTTGAAGCTAAATCATGTGTTTCGCATGGATTTGAAGCCAACTCGTTTGTTTCGCATGCAGTTGTAGCTAAATAATGTATATCACAAGTATTTGTAACTAAACCATTTGTTTCGCATGGATTTGAAGCTGAACCTTCTACATCGCATTGATTTGAGGCTAAATCTAGTGTATAGCATGGATTTGAAGCTAACTCGTTTTTTCCGCCTGCATTTGAAGCTGTATCATGTATATCACAAGTATTTGAAGCTAATTCATTTGATTCGCATGGATTTGAAGCTAATCCTTCTACATCGCATTGTTTTGAAGCTAAATCATGTGTTTCGCATGGATTTGAATCTATCCAGTGTGTTTCGCATGCAGTTGTAGCTAAATAATGTATATCACACGTAATTGTAGCTAAATCACGTGTTTTGCATGGATTTGAATTTAAGCCTTCTACTTCGCATTGATTTGAAGCTAAATCATTTGTTTCGCATGGTTTTGCAGCTAAGACATCTAGTTCGCATTGACTTGAAGCTAAATCATGAGTTTCGCATTGATTTGAAGCTAAATCATGTATATCGCATGGCTTTTGAAGCTAACTCGTTTGATTCGTCTACATTTGAAGCTATATCACTTATATCGCAAGTATTTGAAGCTAAATCATTCGTTTCGCATGGATTTGAAGCTAAGCCTTCTAATTCGCACTGTTTTCAAGCTAGATAATGTATTTCGCGTGGATTAGAAGCTAATTCGTCTGTTTCGAATACAGCTGAAGCTAAATCATGTATATCACAATTATTTGAAGCTAAACGATTTGTATCGCATGGATTTGAATATAAGCCTTCTACTTCGCATTGATTTGAAGCTAAATCATGTGTTTCGCATGGATTTGAAGCTAACTCATTTGTCTCTCCTGCATTTGAAGCTATATCACTTATATCGCAAGTATTTGAATTTAAATCATTTGTTTCGCGCGGATTTGAAGCTAAACCTTCTACATCGCATTGGTTTGAAGCTAAATCATGTGTTTCGCATGGATTTGAATCTAACTCGTTTGTGTCGCCTATAGTTGAAGCTATATCACTTATATTCGCAAGTATTTACAGCTAAATCTTTCGTTCCTCATGGATTTGAAGATAACTCGTTTGTGTTGCCTATAGTTGAAGCTATATCACTTATATTCGCAAGTATTTACAGCTAAATCTTTCGTTTCGCATGGATTTGAAGATAACTCGTTTGTTTCGCCTGCATTTGAATCTGTATCATTTATATCGCAAGTATTTGAATCTAAATCATTCGTTTCGCATGGATTTGAAGCTAAGCCTTCTAATTCGCACTGTTTTGAAGCTAAATATTGTATTTCGCGTGGATTAGAAGCAAATTCGTCTGTTTCGAATGCAGCTGAAGCTAAATCATGTATATCACAAGTATTTGAAGCTAAACGATTTTTATCGCATGGATTTGAAGATAAGCCTTCCACTTCGCATTGATTTGAAGCTAAATCATGTGTTTCCCTTGGCTATGAAGCTAAATCATGTGTTTCGCACGGATGTGAAGCTAACGCGTTTGTTTTGTCTGCATTTGAAGCTGTTTCATTTATATCGCAAGTATTTGAAGCTTTCTCGTTTGTTTCGCATGCATTTGAAGCTGTGTACCTTATATTCGCAAGTATTTGAAGCTAAATCATTCGTTTTGCATGGATTTGGAGCTAAGCCTTCTACGTCGCATTGATTTGCATCTAAATCATGTGTTTCGCATGGATTTGAAGCTAACTCGTTTGTTTCGCATGGATTTGAAGCTAACTCATTTGTTTCGCCTGCATTTGAAGCTATATCATTTATATCGCAAGTATTTGATGCTCAATCAGTTGTGTCGCATGGATTTGAAGATAAGCCTTCCACTTCGCATTGCTTTGAAGCTAAATCATTTGTTTCGCATGGATTTGAAGCTAAGACATCTACTAGTTCGCATTGATTTGAAGCTAAATCATGAGATCCGCATTTATTTGAAGCCAAATCATGTATATCGCATGGCTTTTGAAGCTAACTCGTTTGATTCGTCTGCATTTGAAGCTATATCACTTATATCGCAAGTATTTGAATATAAATCAATTGTTCCGCGTGGATTTGAAGCTAAGCCTTCTACGTCGCATTGATTTGCATATAAATCATGTGTTTCGCATGGATTTGAAGCTAACTCGTTTGTTTCACATGCATTTGAAGCTGTATCATTTATATCGCAAGTATTTGAAGCTAAGCCTTCTAATTCGCACTGTTTTCAAGCTAAATAAGGTATTTCGCGTGGATTAGAAGCTAATTCGTCTGTTTCGAATGCAGCTGAAGCTAAATCATGTATATCACAAGTATTTGAAGCTAAACGATTTGTATCGCTTGGATTTGAATATAAGCCTTCTACTTCGCATTGATTTGAAGCTAAATCATGTGTTTCGCATGGATTTGAAGCTAACTCATTTGTCTCTCCTGCATTTGAAGCTATATCACTTATATCGCAAGTATTTGAATGTAAATCATTTGTTTCGCGCGGATTTGAAGCTAAACCTTCTACATCGCATTGGTTTGAAGCTAAATCATGTGTATAGCATGGATTTGAATCTAGCTCGTTTGTGTCGCCTGTAGTTGAAGCTATATCACTTATGTTCGCAAGTATTTACAGCTAAATCTTTCGTTTCGCATGGATTTGAAGATAAGCCTCCTACTTCGCATTGCTTTGAATCTAAATCATTTGTTTCGCATGGTTTTGAAGCTAAGACATCTAGTTCGCATTGATTTGAAGCTAAATCATGTGTTTCGCATGGATTTGAAGCTAACTCGTTAGTTTCGCATGCATTTGAAGCTGTATCCCTTATATTCGCAAGTATTTGAAGCTAAATCATTCGTTTCGCATGGATTTGGAGCTAAGCCTTCTACGTCGCATTGATTTGCATCTAAATCACGTGTTTCGCATGGATTTGAAGCTAACTCTTTTGTTTCGCATGCATTTGAAGCTGTATCCCTTATATTCGCAAGTATTTGAAGCTAAATCATTCGTTTCGCATGGATTTGGAGCAAACTCGTTTGTTTCGCATGCATTTGAAGCTGTATCATTTATATCGCAAGTATTTGAAGCTAAATCATTCGTTTCGCATGGATTTGAAGCTAAGCCTTCTAATTCGCACTGTTTTCAAGCTAGATAATGTATTTCGCGTGGATTAGAAGCAAATTCGTCTGTTTCGAATGCAGCTGAAGCTAAATCATGTATATCACAAGTATTTGAAGCTAAGCCATTTTGTATCGCATGGATTTGAATATAAGCCGTCTACTTCGCATTGATTTGAAGCTAAATCATGTGTTTCGCATGGATTTGAAGCTAACTCATTTGTCTCTCCTGCATTTGAAGCTATATCACATATATCGCAAGTATTTGAATTTAAATCATTTGTTTCGCGCGGATTTGAAGCTAAACCTTCTACATCGCATTGGTTTGAAGCTAAATCATGTGTTTCGCATGGATTTGAATCTAACTCGTTTGTGTCGCCTGTAGTTGAAGCTATATCACTTATATTCGCAAGTATTTACAGCTAAATTTTTCGTTTCGCATGGATTTGAAGATAACTCGTTTGTTTCGCCTGCATTTGAATCTGTATCATTTATATCGCAAGTATTTGTAGCTGAATCATTCGTTTCGCATAGATTTGATGCAAAGCCTTCTAATTCGCATTGTTTTGAAGCTAAATAATGTGTTTCTCGTGGATTCGGAGCTAACTCGTTTGCTTCGAATGCAGTTGAAGCTAAATCATGTATATCACAAGTATTTGAAGCTAAACCATTTGTTTCGCATGGATTTGAAGCTAAGACTTCTACTTCGCCTTGATTGGAAGCTAAACCATGTGTTCTACATGGATTTGAAGCTAACTCGTTTGATTCGTCTGCATTTGAAGCTATATCACTTATATCGCAAGTATTTGAAGCTAAATCATTTGTATCGCATGGATTTGAAGCTAAGTCTTCTACTTCAACAGTGATTTGAAGCTAAATCATTTGTTTCGCATGGATTTGAAGCTAATACATCTAGATCGCAGTGATTGGAAGCTAAATCATGAGTTTCGCATTGACTTGAAGCTAAATCATGTGTATCACATGGCTTTTGAAGCTAACTCGTTTGATTCGTCTGCTTTTGAATCTATATCAATTATATCGCAAGTATTTGAAGCTAAATCATATGTTTCGTATGTATTTGAAGCTAACTCGTTTGTTACGCCTGCAGTTGAATCTATATCACTTATATCACAAGTATTTGAAGCTAAATCATTTGTTCCGCATGGATTTGAAGCTAAGACTTCTACGTCGCATTGATTTGCATATAAATCATATGTTTTGCATGGATTTGAAGCTGAACCTTCTACGTCGCATTGATTTGCAGCAAAATCATGTGCATCGCATGGAGTTGAAGCTAACTCGTTCGTTTCGACTGCATATGAAGCTATGTCATTTATATCGCAATTATTTGAAGCTAAATCATTTGTTTCGCATGGATTTGAAGCTAGGCCTTCTACTTTGCATTGATTGGAAGCTAAATCACGTGTTTTGCATGTATTTGAAGCAAACTCGTTTGATTCGCATGCAGTTGAAACTAAATCATGTATATCACAAGTATTTGCAGCTAAACCATTTGATTCGCATGGATTTGAAGCTAAGCCTTCAACTTCGCATTGATTTGAAGCTAAATCATATGTGTCGCATGTATTTGAAGCCAACTCGTTTGTTTCCCCTGCATTTGAAGCTATATCACTTATACCGCAAGTTCCTGTGCTAAATCATTTGTTTCGCATGTATTTGTAGCTAAACCTTCTACATCGCATTGATTTGAAGCTAAACAATTTGTGTCGCATGTATTTGAAGCTAATCCTTCTACATCGCATTGAGTTGAAGCAAAATAATGTGTTTCGAATGGATTTGAAGCTAACTCGTTTGTTTCGCATGCAGTTGAAACTAAATCATGTATATCACAAGTATTTGCAGCTAAACAATTGTTTCGCATGGCTTTGAACCTGAGCCTTCTATTTCGCACTGATTTGCACCTAAATAATGTGTTTCGCATGGATTTGAAGCTAAACTTTCTACATCCCATGGATTTGAAGCTAAATCATGTGTTTGGCATGGATTTGAAGCTAAACCTTCTACATCGCATTGATTTGCAGCTGAATCATGTGTTTGGCATGGATTTGAAGCTAACTCGTTCGTTTCGCCTGTATTTGAAGCTAGATTACTTATATCGCAAATATTTGAAGCGAAATCATGTGTTTCGCTTGGATTTGAAGCTAAACCTTCTACATCGCATTGATTTGAAGCTAAATCATGTGTTTCGCGTGGATTTGACGGTAACTCGTTTGTTTCGCATGCAGTTGAAGCTAAATCACGTCTTTCACAAGTATTTGAGATGAACCATTTAAATCGCATGGCTTTGAACCTGAGCCTTCTACATCGCACTGATTTGCACCTAAATAATGTGTTTCGCATGCAGTTGAAGCTAAACCTTCTACATCCCATGGATTTGAAGCTAAATCATGTGTTTGGCATGGATTTGAAGCTAAACCTTCTATATCGCATTGATTTGCAGCTGAACCATGTGTTTCGCATGGATTTGAAGCTAACTCGTTCGATTCGCCTGCATTTGTAACTATATCACTTATATCGCAAGTATTTGAAGCTAAATCATGTGTTTCGCTTGGATTTTAAGCTAAACCTTCTACATCGCATTGATTTGAAGCTAAATTATGTGTGTCGCTTGGATTTGAATGTTACTCATTTGTTTCGCATGCAGTTGAAGCTATATCACCTATATCCCAAGTGTTGGAAGCTCAATCATTTGTTTCGCATGGATTTGAAGCTAAACCTGCTACTTCACATTGATTTGAAGCTAAATCATGTGTTTCGCGTGGATTTGGAGCTAACTCGTTTGCTTCGAATGCAGTTGAACCTAAATCATGTATATCACAAGTATTTTAAGCTAAACCATTTGTATCGCATGGATTTGAAGCTCTGCCTTCTACTTCGCATTGATTTGACGCTAAGTATTGTGTTTCGAATGGATTTGAAGCTAACTCGTTTGTTTCGCATGCAGTTGAAACTAAATCATGTATATCACAAGTCTTTGCAGCTAAACAATTCATTCGCATGGATTTGAAGCTAAGCCTTCTACTTGGCATTGAATTGAAGCTAAATCGTCTGTTTTGCATGGATTTGAAGGTAACTCGTTTGTTTCGCATGCAGTTGAAGCTAAATCATGCCTTTCACAAGTATTTGAAAATGAACCATTTGAATCGCATGGCTTTGAACCTGAGCCTTCTACTTCGCATTGATTGGATCCTAAATCACGTGATTTGCATGGATTTGAAGCTAAGCCTTCTACATCGCATTGATTTGAAGCTAAATCACGTGTTTCGTGTGGATTTGAAGGTAACTCGTTTGTTTCGCATGCAGTTGAAGTTAAATCATGTCTTTTACAAGTATTTGAAGATGAACCATTTGAATCGCATGGCTTTGAACCTGAGCCTTCTACTTCGCACTGATTTGCACCTCAATAATGTGTTTCGCATGGATTTGAAGCTAACTCATTTGTTTCGCCTGCATTTGAAGCTATATCACTTATACCGCAAGTATTTGAAGGTAAATAATTTGTTTCGCATGGATGTGAAGCTAAACCTTCTACTTCGCATTGATTTGAAGCTGAATTATGTGTTTCGCGTGGATTTGAAGGTAACTCGTTGTTTCGCATGCCGTTGAAGCTAAATCATGCATTTCACAAGTATTTGATGCCGAACCATTAGATTCGCATGGATTTGAAGCTAAGTCTTCTACTTCGCACTGATTTGAAGTTAAATCATGTGTTTCGCATGGATTTGAAGCTAACTCATTTGTCTCTCCTGCATTTGAAGCTATATCACATATATCGCAAGTATTTGAATTTAAATCATTTGTTTCGCGCGGATTTGAAGCTAAACCTTCTACATCGCATTGGTTTGAAGCTAAATCATGTGTTTCGCATGGATTTGAATCTAACTCGTTTGTGTCGCCTGTAGTTGAAGCTATATCACTTATATTCGCAAGTATTTACAGCTAAATTTTTCGTTTCGCATGGATTTGAAGATAACTCGTTTTTTTTCGCCTGCATTTGAATCTGTATCATTTATATCGCAAGTATTTGTAGCTAAATCATTCGTTTCGCATAGATTTGAAGCAAAGCCTTCTAATTCGCATTGTTTTGAAGCTAAATAATGTGTTTCTCGTGGATTCGGAGCTAACTCGTTTGCTTCGAATGCAGTTGAAGCTAAATCATGTATATCACAAGTATTTGAAGCTAAACCATTTGTTTCGCATGGATTTGAAGCTAAGACTTCTACTTCGCCTTGATTGGAAGCTAAACCATGTGTTCTACATGGATTTGAAGCTAACTCGTTTGATTCGTCTGCATTTGAAGCTATATCACTTATATCGCAAGTATTTGAAGCTAAATCATTTGTATCGCATGGATTTGAAGCTAAGTCTTCTACTTCAACAGTGATTTGAAGCTAAATCATTTGTTTCGCATGGATTTGAAGCTAATACATCTAGATCGCAGTGATTGGAAGCTAAATCATGAGTTTCGCATTGACTTGAAGCTAAATCATGTGTATCACATGGCTTTTGAAGCTAACTCGTTTGATTCGTCTGCATTTGAAACTATATCAATTATATCGCAAGTATTTGAAGCTAAATCATATGTTTCGCATGTATTTGAAGCTAACTCGTTTGTTACGCCTGCAGTTGAATCTATATCACTTATATCACAAGTATTTGAAGCTAAATCATTTGTTCCGCATGGATTTGAAGCTAAGACTTCTACGTCGCATTGATTTGCATATAAATCATATGTTTTGCATGGATTTGAAGCTAAACCTTCTACGTCGCATTGATTTGCAGCAAAATCATGTGCATCGCATGGAGTTGAAGCTAACTCGTTCGTTTCGACTGCATATGAAGCTATGTCATTTATATCGCAATTATTTGAAGCTAAATCATTTGTTTCGCATGGATTTGAAGCTAGGCCTTCTACTTCGCATTGATTTGAAGCTAAATCATGTGTTTCGCATGGATTTGAAGCTAACTCATTTGTCTCTCCTGCATTTGAAGCTATATCACATATATCGCAAGTATTTGAATTTAAATCATTTGTTTCGCGCGGATTTGAAGCTAAACCTTCTACATCGCATTGGTTTGAAGCTAAATCATGTGTTTCGCATGGATTTGAATCTAACTCGTTTGTGTCGCCTGTAGTTGAAGCTATATCACTTATATTCGCAAGTATTTACAGCTAAATCTTTCGTTTCGCATGGATTTGAAGATAACTCGTTTGTTTCGCCTGCATTTGAATCTGTATCATTTATATCGCAAGTATTTGTAGCTAAATCATTCGTTTCGCATAGATTTGAAGCTAAGCCTTCTAATTCGCATTGTTTTGAAGCTAAATAATGTGTTTCTCGTGGATTCGGAGCTAACTCGTTTGCTTCGAATGCAGTTGAAGCTAAATCATGTATATCACAAGTATTTGAAGCTAAACCATTTGTTTCGCATGGATTTGAAGCTAAGACTTCTACTTCGCCTTGATTGGAAGCTAAATCATGTGTTCTACATGGATTTGAAGCTAACTCGTTTGATTCGTCTGCATTTGAAGCTATATCACTTATATCGCAAGTATTTGAAGCTAAATCATTTGTATCGCATGGATTTGAAGCTAAGTCTTCTACTTCAACAGTGATTTGAAGCTAAATCATTTGTTTCGCATGGATTTGAAGCTAATACATCAAGATCGCAGTGATTGGAAGCTAAATCATGAGTTTCGCATTGACTTGAAGCTAAATCATGTGTATCACATGGCTTTTGAAGCTAACTCGTTTGATTCGTCTGCATTTGAAACTATATCAATTATATCGCAAGTATTTGAAGCTAAATCATATGTTTCGTATGTATTTGAAGCTAACTCGTTTGTTACGCCTGCAGTTGAATCTATATCACTTATATCACAAGTATTTGAAGCTAAATCATTTGTTCCGCATGGATTTGAAGCTAAGACTTCTACGTCGCATTGATTTGCATATAAATCATATGTTTTGCATGGATTTGAAGCTGAACCTTCTACGTCGCATTGATTTGCAGCAAAATCATGTGCATCGCATGGAGTTGAAGCTAACTCGTTCGTTTCGACTGCATATGAAGCTATGTCATTTATATCGCAATTATTTGAAGCTAAATCATTTGTTTCGCATGGATTTGAAGCTAGGCCTTCTACTTTGCATTGATTGGAAGCTAAATCACGTGTTTTGCATGTATTTGAAGCAAACTCGTTTGATTCGCATGCAGTTGAAACTAAATCATGTATATCACAAGTATTTGCAGCTAAACCATTTGATTCGCATGGATTTGAAGCTAAGCCTTCAACTTCGCATTGATTTGAAGCTAAATCATATGTGTCGCATGTATTTGAAGCCAACTCGTTTGTTTCCCCTGCATTTGAAGCTATATCACTTATACCGCAAGTTCCTGTGCTAAATCATTTGTTTCGCATGTATTTGTAGCTAAACCTTCTACATCGCATTGATTTGAAGCTAAACAATTTGTGTCGCATGTATTTGAAGCTAATCCTTCTACATCGCATTGAGTTGAAGCAAAATAATGTGTTTCGAATGGATTTGAAGCTAACTCGTTTGTTTCGCATGCAGTTGAAACTAAATCATGTATATCACAAGTATTTGCAGCTAAACAATTGTTTCGCATGGCTTTGAACCTGAGCCTTCTATTTCGCACTGATTTGCACCTAAATAATGTGTTTCGCATGGATTTGAAGCTAAACTTTCTACATCCCATGGATTTGAAGCTAAATCATGTGTTTGGCATGGATTTGAAGCTAAACCTTCTACATCGCATTGATTTGCAGCTGAATCATGTGTTTGGCATGGATTTGAAGCTAACTCGTTCGTTTCGCCTGTATTTGAAGCTAGATTACTTATATCGCAAATATTTGAAGCGAAATCATGTGTTTCGCTTGGATTTGAAGCTAAACCTTCTACATCGCATTGATTTGAAGCTAAATCATGTGTTTCGCGTGGATTTGACGGTAACTCGTTTGTTTCGCATGCAGTTGAAGCTAAATCACGTCTTTCACAAGTATTTGAGATGAACCATTTAAATCGCATGGCTTTGAACCTGAGCCTTCTACATCGCACTGATTTGCACCTAAATAATGTGTTTCGCATGCAGTTGAAGCTAAACCTTCTACATCCCATGGATTTGAAGCTAAATCATGTGTTTGGCATGGATTTGAAGCTAAACCTTCTATATCGCATTGATTTGCAGCTGAACCATGTGTTTCGCATGGATTTGAAGCTAACTCGTTCGATTCGCCTGCATTTGTAACTATATCACTTATATCGCAAGTATTTGAAGCTAAATCATGTGTTTCGCTTGGATTTTAAGCTAAACCTTCTACATCGCATTGATTTGAAGCTAAATTATGTGTGTCGCTTGGATTTGAATGTTACTCATTTGTTTCGCATGCAGTTGAAGCTATATCACCTATATCCCAAGTGTTGGAAGCTCAATCATTTGTTTCGCATGGATTTGAAGCTAAACCTGCTACTTCACATTGATTTGAAGCTAAATCATGTGTTTCGCGTGGATTTGGAGCTAACTCGTTTGCTTCGAATGCAGTTGAACCTAAATCATGTATATCACAAGTATTTTAAGCTAAACCATTTGTATCGCATGGATTTGAAGCTCTGCCTTCTACTTCGCATTGATTTGACGCTAAGTATTGTGTTTCGAATGGATTTGAAGCTAACTCGTTTGTTTCGCATGCAGTTGAAACTAAATCATGTATATCACAAGTCTTTGCAGCTAAACAATTCATTCGCATGGATTTGAAGCTAAGCCTTCTACTTGGCATTGAATTGAAGCTAAATCGTCTGTTTTGCATGGATTTGAAGGTAACTCGTTTGTTTCGCATGCAGTTGTAGCTAAATAACGAATATCACAAGTATTTGTAACTAAACCATTTGTTTCGCATGGATTTGAAGCTAAGCCTTCTACTTCGCATTGATTTGAAGCTAAATCATTTGTTTCGCATGGAATTGAAACTACCTCGTTTGTTCCTCCAGCTTTTGAAGCTATGTCACTTATATCGGAAGTATTTGAAGCTAAATCATATGTGTCGTATGGATTTGAAGCTGAACCTTCTACATCGCATTGATTTGAAGCAAAATCTGGTGTATCGCATGGATTTGAAGCTAAACCTTCTACATCACATTGATTTGCAGCTTAATGGTGTGTTTCGCATGGATCTGAAGCTAACTCGTTTGATTAGTCTGCATTTGAAGCTATATCACCTATACCCCAAGTGTTTGAAGCTAAATCATTTGCTTAGCATGGATTTGAAGCTAAACCTTCTACTTCGTATTGATTTAAAGCTAAATCGTGTGTTTCGCATAGATTTGAAGCTAACTGGTTCGTTGCCCATGCAGTTAAATCTAAATAACGTATATCACAAGTATTTGAAGCTAAACCATTTGTTTCGCATGGATTTGAAGCTAAATCTTTCGTCTCGCATGAATTTGAAGCTAAGCCTTCTACTTCGTATTGATTAGAAGCTAAATCATGTGTTTCGCATGGATTTGAAGCTAACTCGTTTGTTCCGCCTGCAGTTGAATCTACATCACTTATATCACAAGTATTTGAAGCTAAATCATGTGTATCGCGTGGATTTTGAAGCTAACTCGTTTGTTTCGCATGCAGTTGAAGCTAAATCATGTATATGACAAGTATTTGAAGCTAAACCATTTGTTTCGCATTTATGTGAAGCTAAATCATGTGTTTACCATGACAATGAACCTAAATTATGTGTTGCCCATGGATTTGAAGCTTAATCACGTGTTTGGCATGGATTTGAAGCTAAGCCTTCTACTTCGCATTGATTTGAATCTAAATCGTGTGTCGCATGGATTTGAAGCTAACTCGTATGTTTTGCCTGTATTTAAAGCTATATCATTTATATCGCAAATATTTGTAGTTAAATCATTTGATTCGCATGAATTTGAAGCTAAATAACGTGCTTCGCAAATCGTTTGTTTGGCCAGCATTTGAAGCTATATCTTTTACATCGCAAGTATTTGAAAGTTACTCATTTATTTTGCATGGAGTTGAAGCTAAGCCTTCAACCACGCATTGATATGAAGCTAAATCACGTGTTTCACATGGATTTGAATCTATCCAGTGTGTTTCGCATGCAGTTGTAGCTAAATAATGTATATCACACGTAATTGTAGCTAAACCACTTGTTTCGCACGGATTTGAAGCTAAACCTTCTACTTCGCATTGATTTGAAGCTAAATCATTTGTTTGGCATGGAATTGAAGCTACCTCGTTTGTTCCTCCAGATTTTGAAGCTATATCACTTATATCGCAAGTATTTGAAGCTAAATCATGTGCGTCGCATGGATTTGAAGCTGAACTTTCTACATCGCATTGATTTGAAGCTAAATCTTGTGTATCGCATGGATTTGAAGCTAAACCCTCTACATCGCATTGATTTGCAACTAAATCACGTGTTTCGCATGGATCTGAATCGAACTCGTTTGTTTCGCCTGCATTTGATGCTATATCACTTATATTCGCAAGCATTTGATGCTAAATCATTCGTTTCGCATGGATTTGAAGCTAAGCCTTTTACTTCGCATTGATTTGAAGTTAAATCATGTGTTTCCCTTGGATTTGAAGCTGAATCGTTTTTTTCGCAGGCAGTTGAATCTATATCATTTATATCGCAAGTATCTGAAGCTAAATCATTTGTTTCTCATGGATTTGAAGATAAACCTTCTACATCCCATGGATTTGAAGCTAAATCATGTGTTTGGCATGGATTTGAAGCTAAACGTTTTACATCGCATTGATTTGCATCTGAATCATGTGTTTCGCATGGATTTGAAGCTAACTCGTTTGTGTCGCATGCAGTTGGAGCTATATCATGTATATGACAAGTATTTGAAGCTAAACCATTTGTTTCGCATGTATGTGAAGCTAAATCATGTGTTTACCATGACAATGAACCTAAATCATGTGTTGCCCATGGATTTGAAGCTTAATCATGTGTTTTGCATGGATTTGAAGCTAACTTGATTGTATCCTCAGCATTTTAAGTTACTTCATTTATATCGCAAGTATTTGAATCTAAATCATATGTGTTTCGCTTGGATTTGAAGCTAAACCTTCTACATCGCATTGATTTGAAGCTAAATCATGTGTTTCGCATGGATTTGAAGCTAAACCTTCTACATCGCATTGATTTGAAGCAAAATCTTGTGTATCGCATGGATTTAAAGCTAAACCTTCTACATCGCATTGATTTGAAGCTAAATCATGTGTTTCGCATGGACTTGAAGCTAGCTCGTTTGTTTCGCATGCAGTTGAAGCTAAATCATGTCTTTCACAAGTATTTGAAGATGAACCATTTGAATCGCATTGATTTGAACATGAGTCTACTACTTCTCACTGATTTGCAGCTAAATAATGTGTTTCGCATGGAATTGTATCTACCTCGTTTGTTCCTCCTGCTTCTGAAGCTATATCACTTATATCGCAAGTATTTGAAGCTAAATCATATGTGTCGCATGGATTTGAAGCTGAACATTCTACATCGCATTGATTTGAAGCTAAATCTTGTGTATCGCACGGATTTGAAGCAAAACCTTCAACATCGCATTGATTTGCAGCTAAATCATGTGTTCCGCATGGATTTGAAGCTAACTCGTTCGTTGCGCCTGCAGTTGAATCTACATCACTTATATAGCAAGTATTTGAAGCTAAATCATGTGTATCGCGTGGATTTTGAAGCTAACTCGTTTGATTAGTCTGCATTTGAAGCTATATCACTTATACCCCAAGTGTTTGAAGCTAAATCATTTGTTTCGCATGGATTTGGAGCTAAACCTTCTACATCGCATTGATTTGCAGCTAAATCATGTGTTTCGCATGGATTTGAAGCTAAACCTTCTACATCGCATTGATTTGAAGCTAACTCATGTGTTTCGCGTGGATTTGAAGGTAACTCGTTTGTTTCGCATGCAGTTGAAGCTATAACACCTATATCCCAAGTGTATGAAGCTCAATCATTTGTTTCGCATGGATTTGAAGCTAAACCGTCTACATCGCATTGATTTTAAGCTAAATCATGTGTTTCGCATGGATTTGAAGCTAACTCGTTTGTTTCGCATGCAGTTGTAGCTAAATAGTGTATATCACAAGTATTTGTAGCTAAACCATTTGTTTCGCATGGATTTGAAGCTAAGCCTTCTACATCCCATTGATTTTAAGCTAAATCATGTGTTTCGCATGGATTTGAAGCTAACTCGTTTGTTTCGCATGCAGTTGTAGCTAAATAATGTATATCACAAGTATTTGTAGCTAAACCATTTGTTTCGCATGGATTTGAAGCTAAGCCTTCTACTTCGCATTGATTTGAAGCTAAATCATTTGTTTCGCGTGGAATTGAAGCTACCTCGTTTGTTCCTCCTGCTTTTGAAGCTATATCACTTATATCGCAAGTATTTGCAGCTAAATCATATGTGTCGCATGGATTTGAAGCTGAACCTTCTACATCGCATTGATTTGAAGCTAAATCTTGTAAATCGCATGGATTTGAAGCTAAACCTTCTACATCGCATTGATTTGAAGCTAAATCATTTGTTTCGCATGGATTTGAAGCTAAACCCTCTACATCGCATTGATTTGCAACTAAATCATGTGTTTCGCATGGATCTGAAGCTAACTCGTTTGTTTCGCATGCAGTTGTAGCTAAATAATGTATATCACAAGTATTTGTAGCTAAATCATTTGTTTCGCATGGATTTGAAGCTAAGCCTTCTACTCCGCATTGATTTGAAGATAAATCATTTGTTTCGCATGGATTTGAAGCTAAACCTTCTACATCGCATTGATTTGAAGCTAAATCATGTGTATCCCATGTATTTGAAGCTAACTCGTTTGTTTCGCATGCAGTTGTAGCTAAATAATGTATATCACAAGTATTTGTAGCTAAACCATTTGTTTCGCATGGATTTGAAGCTAAGCCCTCTACTTCGCATTGATTTGAAGCTAAATCATTTGTTTCGCATGGAATTGAAGCTACCTCGTTTGTTCCTCCAGATTTTGAAGCTATATCACTTATATCGCAAGTATTTGAAGCTAAATCATGTGCGTCGCATGGATTTGAAGCTGAACTTTCTTCATCGCATTGATTTGAAGCTAAATCTTGTGTATCGCATGGATTTGAAGCTAAACCCTCTACATCGCATTGATTTGCAACTAAATCACGTGTTTCGCATGGATCTGAATCGAACTCGTTTGTTTCGCCTGCATTTGATGCTATATCACTTATATTCGCAAGCATTTGATGCTAAATCATTCGTTTCGCATGGATTTGAAGCTAAGCCTTTTACTTCGCATTGATTTGAAGTTAAATCATGTGTTTCCCTTGGATTTGAAGCTGAATCGTTTTTTTCGCATGCAGTTGAATCTATATCATTTATATCGCAAGTATCTGAAATTAAATCATTTGTTTGTAATGGATTTGAAGCTAAACCTTCTACATCCCATGGATTTGAAGCTAAATCATTTGTTTCGCATGGATTTGAAGCTAAGCCTTCTACTTCGCACTAATAGGAAGCTAAATCACGTGTTTTGCATGGATTTGAAGCTAAACCTTCTACATCGCATTGATTTGAACCTAAATCATGTGTTTCCCATGTATTTGAAGCTAACTCGTTTGTTTCGCATGCAGTTGTAGCTAAATAGTGTATATCACAAGTATTTGTAGCTAAACCATTTGTTTCGCATGGATTTGAAGCTAAACCTTCTACATCGCATTGATTTGAAGCTAAATCATGTGTATCCCATGTATTTGAAGCTAACTCGTTTGTTTCGCATGCAGTTGTAGCTAAATAATGTATATCACAAGTATTTGTAGCTAAACCATTTGTTTCGCATGGATTTGAAGCTAAGCCTTCTACTTCGCATTGATTTGAAGCTAAATCATTTGTTTCGCGTGGAATTGAAGCTACCTCGTTTGTTCCTCCTGCTTTTGAAGCTATATCACTTATATCGCAAGTATTTGCAGCTAAATCATATGTGTCGCATGGATTTGAAGCTGAACCTTCTACATCGCATTGATTTGAAGCTAAATCTTGTAAATCGCATGGATTTGAAGCTAAACCTTCTACATCGCATTGATTTGAATCTAAATCATGTGTTTCGCATGGATTTGAAGCTAACTCGTTTGTTTCGCATGCAGTTGTAGCTAAATAATGTATATCACAAGTATTTGTAGCTAAACCATTTGTTTCGTATGGATTTGAAGCTAAACCATCTACATCGCATTGATTTGAAGCTAAATCATGTGTATCCCATGTATTTGAAGCTAACTCGTTTGTTTCGCATGCAGTTGTAGCTAAATAATGTATATCACAAGTATTTGTAGCTAAACCATTTGTTTCGCATGGATTTGAAGCTAAGCCCTCTACTTCGCATTGATTTGAAGCTAAATCATTTGTTTCGCATGGAATTGAAGCTACCTCGTTTGTTCCTCCAGATTTTGAAGCTATATCACTTATATCGCAAGTATTTGAAGCTAAATCATGTGCGTCGCATGGATTTGAAGCTGAACTTTCTACATCGCATTGATTGGAAGCTAAATCTTGTGTATCGCATGGATTTGAAGCTAAACCTTCTAGATCGCATTGATTTGTAGCTAAATCACGTGTTTCGCATGGATTTGAAGCTAAACCTTCTACATCGCATTCATTTGAAGCTGAAACATGTGTTTCGCGTAGATTTGAAGGTAACTCGTTTGTTTCGCATGCAGTTGTAGCTAAATAATGTATATCACAAGTATTTGTAGCTAAATAATTTGTTTCGCATGGATTTGAAGCTAAGCCTTCTACTTCGCATTGATTTGAAGATAAATCATTTGTTTCGCATAGAACTGAAGCTACCTCGTTTGTTCCTCCTGCTTTTGAAGCTATATCACTTATATCGCAAGTATTTGAAGCTAAATCATATGTGTCGCATGGATTTGAAGCTAACTCATGTATTTCGCGTGGATTTGAAGGTAACTCGTTTGTTTCGCATGCAGTTGGAGCTATACCACCTATATCCCAAGTGTTTGAAGCTCAATCATTTGTTTCGCATGGATTTGAAGCTAAACCTTCTACATCGCATTGATTTGCAGCTAAATCATGTGTTTCGCATGGATTTGAAGCTAAGTCGTTTGTTTCGCATGCAGTTGTAGCTAAATAATGTATATCACAAGTATTTGTAGCTAAACCATTCGTTTCGCATGGATTTGAAGCTAAGCCCTCTACTTCGCATTGATTTGAAGCTAAATCATTTGTTTCGCATGGAATTGAAGCTACCTCGTTTGTTCCTCCAGATTTTGAAGCTATATCACATATATCGCAAGTATTTGAAGCTAAATCATGTGCGTCGCATGGATTTGAAGCTGAACTTTCTACATCGCATTGATTGGAAGCTAAATCTTGTGTATCGCATGGATTTGAAGCTAAACCCTCTACATCGCATTGATTTGCAACTAAATCATGTGTTTCGCATGGATCTGAAGCTAACTCGTTTGTTTCGCCTGCATTTGAAGCTATATCACTTATATTCGCAAGCATTTGATGCTAAATCATTCGTTTCGCATGGATTTGAAGCTAAACCTTCTACATCGCATGGATTTGAAGCTAAACCTTCTAGATCGCATTGATTTGTAGCTAAATCACGTGTATCCCATGTATTTGAAGCTAACTCGTTTGTTTCGCATGCAGTTGTAGCTAAATAATGTATATCACAAGTATTTGTAGCTAAATCATGTGCGTCGCATGGATTTGAAGCTGAACTTTCTACATCGCATTGATTGGAAGCTAAATCTTGTGTATCGCATGGATTTGAAGCTAAACCCTAAACATCGCATTGATTTGCAACTAAATCATGTGTTTCGCATGGATCTGAAGCAAACTCGTTTGTTTCGCCTGCATTTGAAGCTATATCACTTATATTCGCAAGCATTTGATGCTAAATCATTCGTTTCGCATGGATTTGAAGCTAAACCTTCTACATCGCATGGATTTGAAGCTAAACCTTCTAGATCGCATTGATTTGTAGCTAAATCACGTGTTTCGCATGGATTACAAGCTAAGCCTTCTACTTCGCATTAATAGGAAGCTAAAGCACGTGATTCGCTTGGATTTGAAGCTAAACCTTCTACATCGCATTCATTTGAAGCTGAAACATGTGTTTCGCGTAGATTTGAAGGTAACTCGTTTGTTTCGCATGCAGTTGTAGCTAAATAATGTATATCACAAGTATTTGTAGCTAAATAATTTGTTTCGCATGGATTTGAAGCTAAGCCTTCTACTTCGCATTGATTTGCAGCTAAATCATGTGTTTCGCATGGATTTGAAGCTAAACCTTCTACATCGCATTGATTTGAAGCTAACTCATGTGTTTCGCGTGGATTTGAAGGTAACTCGTTTGTTTCGCATGAAGTTGAAGCTATAACACCTATATCCCAAGTGTATGAAGCTCAATCATTTGTTTCGCATGGATTTGAAGCTAAACCGTCTACATCGCATTGATTTTAAGCTAAATCATGTGTTTCGCATGGATTTGAAGCTAACTCGTTTGTTTCGCATGCAGTTGTAGCTAAATAGTGTATATCACAAGTATTTGTAGCTAAACCATTTGTTTCGCATGGATTTGAAGCTAAACCTTCTACATCGCATTGATTTGAAGCTAAATCATGTGTATCGCATGTATTTGAAGCTAACTCGTTTGTTTCGCATGCAGTTGTAGCTAAATAATGTATATCACAAGTATTTGTAGCTAAACCATTTGTTTCGCATGCAGTTGAAGCTATATCACATTTATGCCAAGTGTTTGAACCTCAATCATTTGTTTCGTATGGATTTGAAGCTAAACCGTCTACATCGCATTGATTTGAAGCTAACTCATGTGTTTCGCGTGGATTTGAAGGTAACTCGTTTGTTTCGCATGCAGTTGAAGCTATAACACCTATATCCCAAGTGTGTGAAGCAAAATCATTTGTTTCGCATGGATTTGAAGCTAAACCGTCTACATCGCATTGATTTTAAGCTAAATCATGTGTTTCGCATCGATCTGAAGCTAACTCGTTTGTTTCGCATGCAGTTGTAGCTAAATAATGTATATCACAAGTATTTGTAGCTAAACCATTTGTTTCACATGGATTTGAAGCTAAGACTTCTACTCCGCATTGATTTGAAGCTAAATCATTTGTTTCGCATGTATTTGAAGCTAAACCCTCTACATCGCATTGATTTGCAACTAAATCCTGTGTTTCGCATGGATCTGAAGCTAACTCGTTTGTTTCGCATGCAGTTGTAGCTAAATAATGTATATCACAAGTATTTGTAGCTAAATCATTTGTTTCGCATGGATTTGAAGCTAAGCCTTCTACTCCGCATTGATTTGAAGATAAATCATTTGTTTCGCATGGATTTGAAGCTAAACCTTCTACATCGCATTGATTTGAACCTAAATCATGTGTTTCGCATGTATTTGAAGCTAACTCGTTTGTTTAGCATGCAGTTGTAGCTAAATAATGTATATCACAAGTATTTGTAGCTAAATCATTTGTTTCGCATGGATTTGAAGCTAAGCCTTCTACTCCGCATTGATTTGAAGATAAATCATTTGTTTCGCATGGATTTGAAGCTGAACCTTCTACATCGAATTGATTTGAAGCTAAATCTTGTGTATCGCATGGATTTGAAGGTAAACCTTCAACATCGCATTGATTTGCAGCTAAATCATGTGTTCCGCATGGATTTGAAGCTAACTCGTTCGTTGCGCCTGCAGTTGAATCTACATCACTTATATAGCAAGTATTTGAAGCTAAATCATGTGTATCGCGTGGATTTTGAAGCTAACTCGTTTGCTTAGTCTGCATTTGAAGCTATATCACTTATACCCCAAGTGTTTGAAGCTAAATCATTTGTTTCGCATGGATTTGGAGCTAAACCTTCTACATCGCATTGATTTGCAGCTAAATCATGTGTTTCGCATGGATTTGAAGCTAAACCTTCTACATCGCATTGATTTGAAGCTAACTCATGTGTTTCGCGTGGATTTGAAGGTAACTCGTTTGTTTCGCATGCAGTTGAAGCTATAACACCTATATCCCAAGTGTATGAAGCTCAATCATTTGTTTCGCATGGATTTGAAGCTAAACCGTCTACATCGCATTGATTTTAAGCTAAATCATGTGTTTCGCATGGATTTGAAGCTAACTCGTTTGTTTCGCATGCAGTTGTAGCTAAATAGTGTATATCACAAGTATTTGTAGCTAAACCATTTGTTTCGCATGGATTTGAAGCTAAACCTTCTACATCGCATTGATTTGAAGCTAAATCATGTGTATCCCATGTATTTGAAGCTAACTCGTTTGTTTCGCATGCAGTTGTAGCTAAATAATGTATATCACAAGTATTTGTAGCTAAACCATTTGTTTCGCGTGGAATTGAAGCTACCTCGTTTGTTCCTCCTGCTTTTGAAGCTATATCACTTATATCGCAAGTATTTGCAGCTAAATCATATGTGTCGCATGGATTTGAAGCTGAACCTTCTACATCGCATTGATTTGAAGCTAAATCTTGTAAATCGCATGGATTTGAAGCTAAACCTTCTACATCGCATTGAATTGAATCTAAATCATGTGTTTCGCATGGATTTGAAGCTAACTCGTTTGTTTCGCATGCAGTTGTAGCTAAATAATGTATATCACAAGTATTTGTAGCTAAACCATTTGTTGCGGATGGATTTGAAGCTAAACCTTCTACATCGCATTGATTTGAAGCTAAATCATGTGTATCCCATGTATTTGAAGCTAACTCGTTTGTTTCGCATGCAGTTGTAGCTAAATAATGTATATCACAAGTATTTGTAGCTAAACCATTTGTTTCGCATGGATTTGAAGCTAAGCCCTCTACTTCGCATTGATTTGAAGCTAAATCATTTGTTTCGCATGGAATTGAAGCTACCTCGTTTGTTCCTCCAGATTTTGAAGCTATATCACTTATATCGCAAGTATTTGAAGCTAAATCATGTGCGTCGCATGGATTTGAAGCTGAACTTTCTACATCGCATTGATTGGAAGCTAAATCTTGTGTATCGCATGGATTTGAAGCTAAACCTTCTAGATCGCATTGATTTGTAGCTAAATCACGTGTTTCGCATGGATTACAAGCTAAGCCTTCTACTTCGCATTAATAGGAAGCAAAAGCACGTGATTCGCTTGGATTTGAAGCTAAACCTTCTACATCGCATTCATTTGAAGCTGAAACATGTGTTTCGCATTGATTTGAAGATAACTCATTTGTTTCGCATAGAACTGAAGCTACCTCGTTTGTTCCTCCTGCTTTTGAAGCTATATCACTTATATCGCAAGTATTTGAAGCTAAATCATATGTGTCGCATGGATTTGAAGCTAACTCATGTATTTCGCGTGGATTTGAAGGTAACTCGTTTGTTTCGCATGCAGTTGGAGCTATACCACCTATATCCCAAGTGTTTGAAGCTCAATCATTTGTTTCGCATGGATTTGAAGCTAAACCTTCTACATCGCATTGATTTGCAGCTAAATCATGTGTTTCGCATGGATTTGAAGCTAACTCGTTTGTTTCGCATGCAGTTGTAGCTAAATAATCTATATCACAAGTATTTGTAGCTAAACCATTCGTTTCGCATGGATTTGAAGCTAAGCCCTCTACTTCGCATTGATTTGAAGCTAAATCATTTGTTTCGCATGGAATTGAAGCTACCTCGTTTGTTCCTCCAGATTTTGAAGCTATATCACATATATCGCAAGTATTTGAAGCTAAATCATGTGCGTCGCATGGATTTGAAGCTGAACTTTCTACATCGCATTGATTGGAAGCTAAATCTTGTGTATCGCATGGATTTGAAGCTAAACCCTCTACATCGCATTGATTTGCAACTAAATCATGTGTTTCGCATGGATCTGAAGCTAACTCGTTTGTTTCGCCTGCATTTGAAGCTATATCACTTATATTCGCAAGCATTTGATGCTAAATCATTCGTTTCGCATGGATTTGAAGCTAAACCTTCTACATCGCATGGATTTGAAGCTAAACCTTCTAGATCGCATTGATTTGTAGCTAAATCACGTGTATCCCATGTATTTGAAGCTAACTCGTTTGTTTCGCATGCAGTTGTAGCTAAATAATGTATATCACAAGTATTTGTAGCTAAACCATTCGTTTCGCATGGATTTGAAGCTAAGCCCTCTACTTCGCATTGATTTGAAGCTAAATCATTTGTTTCGCATGGAATTGAAGCTACCTCGTTTGTTCCTCCAGATTTTGAAGCTATATCACTTATATCGCAAGTATTTGAAGCTAAATCATGTGCGTCGCATGGATTTGAAGCTAAACCTTCTAGATCGCATTGATTTGTAGCTAAATCACGTGTTTCGCATGGATTACAAGCTAAGCCTTCTACTTCGCATTAATAGGAAGCTAAAGCACGTGATTCGCTTGGATTTGAAGCTAAACCTTCTACATCGCATTCATTTGAAGCTGAAACATGTGTTTCGCGTAGATTTGAAGGTAACTCGTTTGTTTCGCATGCAGTTGTAGCTAAATAATGTATATCACAAGTATTTGTAGCTAAATAATTTGTTTCGCATGGATTTGAAACTAAGCCTTCTACTTCGCATTGATTTGAAGATAAATCATTTGTTTCGCATAGAACTGAAGCTACCTCGTTTGTTCCTCCTGCTTTTGAAGCTATATCATGTATATCGCAAGTATTTGAAGCTAAATCATATGTGTCGCATGGATTTGAAGCTAACTCATGTATTTCGCGTGGATTTGAAGGTAACTCGTTTGTTTCGCACGCAGTTGGAGCTATACCACCTATATCCCAATTGTTTGAAGCTCAATCATTTGTTTCGCATGCAGTTGTAGCTAAATAATGTATATCACAAGTATTTGTAGCTAAATCATTTGTTTCGCATGGATTTGAAGCTAAGCCTTCTACTTCGCATTGATTTGAAGCTTAATCATTTGTTTCGCATAGAACTGAAGCAACATCGTTTGTTCCGCCTGCTTTTGAAGCTATATCACTTCTATCGTAAGTATTTGAAGCTAAATCATATGTGTCGCATGGATTTGAAGCTAAACCTTCTACATCGCATTGATTTGAAGCTAACTCATGTGTTTCGCGTGGATTTGAACGTAACTCGTTTGTTTCGCATGCAGTTGGAGCTATACCACCTATATCCCAAGTGTTTGAAGCTCAATCATTTGCTTCGCATGGTTTTGAAGCTAAACCTTCTACATCGCATTGATTTTAAGCTAAATCATGTGTTTCGCATGGATTTGAAGCTAACTCGTTTGTTTCGCATGCAGTTGTAGCTAAATAATGTATATCACAAGTATTTGTAGCTAAATCATTTGTTCCGCATGGATTTGAAGCTAAGACTTCTACTCCGCATTGATTTGAAGCTAAATCATTTGTTTCGCATGGATTCGAAGCTAAACCTTCTACATCGCATTGATTTGAAGCTAAATCATGTGTATCCCATGTATTTGAAGCTAACTCGTTTGTTTCGCATGCAGTTGTAGCTAAATAATGTATATCACAAGTATTTGTAGCTAAACCATTTGTTTCGCATGGATTTGAAGCTGAACCTTCTACATCGCATTGATTTGCAAATGAATCATGTGTTTCGCGTGGATTTGAAGCTAACTCGTTCGTTTCGCCTGAATTTGAATCTATATCACTTATATCGCAACTATTTGAAACTAAATCATGTGTTTCGCATGGTTTTGAAGCTAAACCTTTTACATCGCATTGATTTGACGCTAACTCATGTGTTTTGCGAGGATTTGACGGTAACTCGTTTGTTTCGCATGCAGTTGGAGCTATACCACCTATATCCCAAGTGTTTGAAGCTCAATCATTTGTTTCGCATGGATTTGAAGCTAAACCTTCTACATCGCATTGATTTTAAGCTAAATCATGTGTTTCGCATGGATTTGAAGCTAACTCGTTCGTTGCGCATACAGTTAAATCTAAATAACGTATATCAAAAGTATTTGAAGCTAAACCATTTGTTTCGCATGCATTTGAAGCTAAGCCTTCTACATCGCATGGATTTGAAGCTAAACCTTCTAGATCGCATTGATTTGTAGCTAAATCACGTGTATCCCATGTATTTGAAGCTAACTCGTTTGTTTCGCATGCAGTTGTAGCTAAATAATGTATATCACAAGTATTTGTAGCTAAATCATGTGCGTCGCATGGATTTGAAGCTGAACTTTCTACATCGCATTGATTGGAAGCTAAATCTTGTGTATCGCATGGATTTGAAGCTAAACCCTCTACATCGCATTGATTTGCAACTAAATCATGTGTTTCGCATGGATCTGAAGCTAACTCGTTTGTTTCGCCTGCATTTGAAGCTATATCACTTATATTCGCAAGCATTTGATGCTAAATCATTCGTTTCGCATGGATTTGAAGCTAAACCTTCTACATCGCATGGATTTGAAGCTAAACCTTCTAGATCGCATTGATTTGTAGCTAAATCACGTGTTTCGCATGGATTACAAGCTAAGCCTTCTACTTCGCATTAATAGGAAGCTAAAGCACGTGATTCGCTTGGATTTGAAGCTAAACCTTCTACATCGCATTCATTTGAAGCTGAAACATGTGTTTCGCGTGGATTTGAAGGTAACTCGTTTGTTTCGCATGAAGTTGAAGCTATAACACCTATATCCCAAGTGTATGAAGCTCAATCATTTGTTTCGCATGGATTTGAAGCTAAACCGTCTACATCGCATTGATTTTAAGCTAAATCATGTGTTTCGCATGGATTTGAAGCTAACTCGTTTGTTTCGCATGCAGTTGTAGCTAAATAGTGTATATCACAAGTATTTGTAGCTAAACCATTTGTTTCGCATGGATTTGAAGCTAAACCTTCTACATCGCATTGATTTGAAGCTAAATCATGTGTATCGCATGTATTTGAAGCTAACTCGTTTGTTTCGCATGCAGTTGTAGCTAAATAATGTATATCACAAGTATTTGTTGCTAAACCATTTGTTTCGCATGCAGTTGAAGCTATATCACATTTATGCCAAGTGTTTGAACCTCAATCATTTGTTTCGTATGGATTTGAAGCTAAACCGTCTACATCGCATTGATTTGAAGCTAACTCATGTGTTTCGCGTGGATTTGAAGGTAACTCGTTTGTTTCGCATGCAGTTGAAGCTATAACACCTATATCCCAAGTGTGTGAAGCAAAATCATTTGTTTCGCATGGATTTGAAGCTAAACCGTCTACATCGCATTGATTTTAAGCTAAATCATGTGTTTCGCATCGATCTGAAGCTAACTCGTTTGTTTCGCATGCAGTTGTAGCTAAATAATGTTTATCACAAGTATTTGTAGCTAAACCATTTGTTTCACATGGATTTGAAGCTAAGACTTCTACTCCGCATTGATTTGAAGCTAAATCATTTGTTTCGCATGGATTTGAAGCTAAACCCTCTACATCGCATTGATTTGCAACTAAATCCTGTGTTTCGCGTGGATCTGAAGCTAACTCGTTTGTTTCGCATGCAGTTGTAGCTAAATAATGTATATCACAAGTATTTGTAGCTAAATCATTTGTTTCGCATGGATTTGAAGCTAAGCCTTCTACTCCGCATTGATTTGAAGATAAATCATTTGTTTCGCATGGATTTGAAGCTAAACCTTCTACATCGCATTGATTTGAACCTAAATCATGTGTTTCGCATGTATTTGAAGCTAACTCGTTTGTTTAGCATGCAGTTGTAGCTAAATAATGTATATCACAAGTATTTGTAGCTAAATCAATTGTTTCGCATGGATTTGAAGCTAAGCCGTCTACTTGGCATTCATTTGAAGCTAAATCATTTGCTTCGCATAGAACTGAAGCTACCTCGTTTGTTCCTCCTGCTTTTGAAGCTATATCACTTATATCGCAAGTATTTGAAGCTAAATCATATGTGTCGCATGGATTTGAAGCTGAACCTTCTACATCGAATTGATTTGAAGCTAAATCTTGTGTATCGCATGGATTTGAAGGTAAACCTTCAACATCGCATTGATTTGCAGCTAAATCATGTGTTCCGCATGGATTTGAAGCTAACTCGTTCGTTGCGCCTGCAGTTGAATCTACATCACTTATATAGCAAGTATTTGAAGCTAAATCATGTGTATCGCGTGGATTTTGAAGCTAACTCGTTTGCTTAGTCTGCATTTGAAGCTATATCACTTATACCCCAAGTGTTTGAAGCTAAATCATTTGTTTCGCATGGATTTGGAGCTAAACCTTCTACATCGCATTGATTTGCAGCTAAATCATGTGTTTCGCATGGATTTGAAGCTAAACCTTCTACATCGCATTGATTTGAAGCTAACTCATGTGTTTCGCGTGGATTTGAAGGTAACTCGTTTGTTTCGCATGCAGTTGAAGCTATAACACCTATATCCCAAGTGTATGAAGCTCAATCATTTGTTTCGCATGGATTTGAAGCTAAACCGTCTACATCGCATTGATTTTAAGCTAAATCATGTGTTTCGCATGGATTTGAAGCTAACTCGTTTGTTTCGCATGCAGTTGTAGCTAAATAGTGTATATCACAAGTATTTGTAGCTAAACCATTTGTTTCGCATGGATTTGAAGCTAAACCTTCTACATCGCATTGATTTGAAGCTAAATCATGTGTATCCCATGTATTTGAAGCTAACTCGTTTGTTTCGCATGCAGTTGTAGCTAAATAATGTATATCACAAGTATTTGTAGCTAAACCATTTGTTTCGCGTGGAATTGAAGCTACCTCGTTTGTTCCTCCTGCTTTTGAAGCTATATCACTTATATCGCAAGTATTTGCAGCTAAATCATATGTGTCGCATGGATTTGAAGCTGAACCTTCTACATCGCATTGATTTGAAGCTAAATCTTGTAAATCGCATGGATTTGAAGCTAAACCTTCTACATCGCATTGATTTGAATCTAAATCATGTGTTTCGCATGGATTTGAAGCTAACTCGTTTGTTTCGCATGCAGTTGTAGCTAAATAATGTATATCACAAGTATTTGTAGCTAAACCATTTGTTGCGGATGGATTTGAAGCTAAACCTTCTACATCGCATTGATTTGAAGCTAAATCATGTGTATCCCATGTATTTGAAGCTAACTCGTTTGTTTCGCATGCAGTTGTAGCTAAATAATGTATATCACAAGTATTTGTAGCTAAACCATTTGTTTCGCATGGATTTGAAGCTAAGCCCTCTACTTCGCATTGATTTGAAGCTAAATCATTTGTTTCGCATGGAATTGAAGCTACCTCGTTTGTTCCTCCAGATTTTGAAGCTATATCACTTATATCGCAAGTATTTGAAGCTAAATCATGTGCGTCGCATGGATTTGAAGCTGAACTTTCTACATCGCATTGATTGGAAGCTAAATCTTGTGTATCGCATGGATTTGAAGCTAAACCTTCTAGATCGCATTGATTTGTAGCTAAATCACGTGTTTCGCATGGATTACAAGCTAAGCCTTCTACTTCGCATTAATAGGAAGCAAAAGCACGTGATTCGCTTGGATTTGAAGCTAAACCTTCTACATCGCATTCATTTGAAGCTGAAACATGTGTTTCGCATTGATTTGAAGATAACTCATTTGTTTCGCATAGAACTGAAGCTACCTCGTTTGTTCCTCCTGCTTTTGAAGCTATATCACTTATATCGCAAGTATTTGAAGCTAAATCATATGTGTCGCATGGATTTGAAGCTAACTCATGTATTTCGCGTGGATTTGAAGGTAACTCGTTTGTTTCGCATGCAGTTGGAGCTATACCACCTATATCCCAAGTGTTTGAAGCTCAATCATTTGTTTCGCATGGATTTGAAGCTAAACCTTCTACATCGCATTGATTTGCAGCTAAATCATGTGTTTCGCATGGATTTGAAGCTAACTCGTTTGTTTCGCATGCAGTTGTAGCTAAATAATCTATATCACAAGTATTTGTAGCTAAACCATTCGTTTCGCATGGATTTGAAGCTAAGCCCTCTACTTCGCATTGATTTGAAGCTAAATCATTTGTTTCGCATGGAATTGAAGCTACCTCGTTTGTTCCTCCAGATTTTGAAGCTATATCACATATATCGCAAGTATTTGAAGCTAAATCATGTGCGTCGCATGGATTTGAAGCTGAACTTTCTACATCGCATTGATTGGAAGCTAAATCTTGTGTATCGCATGGATTTGAAGCTAAACCCTCTACATCGCATTGATTTGCAACTAAATCATGTGTTTCGCATGGATCTGAAGCTAACTCGTTTGTTTCGCCTGCATTTGAAGCTATATCACTTATATTCGCAAGCATTTGATGCTAAATCATTCGTTTCGCATGGATTTGAAGCTAAACCTTCTACATCGCATTCATTTGAAGCTGAAACATGTGTTTCGCGTAGATTTGAAGGTAACTCGTTTGTTTCGCATGCAGTTGTAGCTAAATAATGTATATCACAAGTATTTGTAGCTAAATAATTTGTTTCGCATGGATTTGAAACTAAGCCTTCTACTTCGCATTGATTTGAAGATAAATCATTTGTTTCGCATAGAACTGAAGCTACCTCGTTTGTTCCTCCTGCTTTTGAAGCTATATCATGTATATCGCAAGTATTTGAAGCTAAATCATATGTGTCGCATGGATTTGAAGCTAACTCATGTATTTTGCGTGGATTTGAAGGTAACTCGTTTGTTTCGCACGCAGTTGGAGCTATACCACCTATATCCCAATTGTTTGAAGCTCAATCATTTGTTTCGCATGGATTTGAAGCTAAACCTTCTACATCGCATTGATTTGCAGCTAAATCATGTGTTTCGCATGGATTTGAAACTAACTCGTTTGTTTCGCATGCAGTTGTAGCTAAATAATGTATATCACAAGTATTTGTAGCTAAATCATTTGTTTCGCATGGATTTGAAGCTAAGCCTTCTACTTCGCATTGATTTGAAGCTTAATCATTTGTTTCGCATAGAACTGAAGCAACATCGTTTGTTCCGCCTGCTTTTGAAGCTATATCACTTCTATCGTAAGTATTTGAAGCTAAATCATATGTGTCGCATGGATTTGAAGCTAAACCTTCTACATCGCATTGATTTGAAGCTAACTCATGTGTTTCGCGTGGATTTGAACGTAACTCGTTTGTTTCGCATGCAGTTGGAGCTATACCACCTATATCCCAAGTGTTTGAAGCTCAATCATTTGCTTCGCATGGTTTTGAAGCTAAACCTTCTACATCGCATTGATTTTAAGCTAAATCATGTGTTTCGCATGGATTTGAAGCTAACTCGTTTGTTTCGCATGCAGTTGTAGCTAAATAATGTATATCACAAGTATTTGTAGCTAAATCATTTGTTCCGCATGGATTTGAAGCTAAGACTTCTACTCCGCATTGATTTGAAGCTAAATCATTTGTTTCGCATGGATTTGAAGCTAAACCTTCTACATCGCATTGATTTGAAGCTAAATCATGTGTATCCCATGTATTTGAAGCTAACTCGTTTGTTTCGCATGCAGTTGTAGCTAAATAATGTATATCACAAGTATTTGTAGCTAAACCATTTGTTTCGCATGGATTTGAAGCTGAACCTTCTACATCGCATTGATTTGCAAATGAATCATGTGTTTCGCGTGGATTTGAAGCTAACTCGTTCGTTTCGCCTGAATTTGAATCTATATCACTTATATCGCAACTATTTGAAACTAAATCATGTGTTTCGCATGGTTTTGAAGCTAAACCTTTTACATCGCATTGATTTGACGCTAACTCATGTGTTTTGCGAGGATTTGACGGTAACTCGTTTGTTTCGCATGCAGTTGGAGCTATACCACCTATATCCCAAGTGTTTGAAGCTCAATCATTTGTTTCGCATGGATTTGAAGCTAAACCTTCTACATCGCATTGATTTTAAGCTAAATCATGTGTTTCGCATGGATTTGAAGCTAACTCGTTCGTTGCGCATACAGTTAAATCTAAATAACGTATATCAAAAGTATTTGAAGCTAAACCATTTGTTTCGCATGCATTTGAAGCTAAGCCTTCTACATCGCATGGATTTGAAGCTAAACCTTCTAGATCGCATTGATTTGTAGCTAAATCACGTGTATCCCATGTATTTGAAGCTAACTCGTTTGTTTCGCATGCAGTTGTAGCTAAATAATGTATATCACAAGTATTTGTAGCTAAATCATGTGCGTCGCATGGATTTGAAGCTGAACTTTCTACATCGCATTGATTGGAAGCTAAATCTTGTGTATCGTATGGATTTGAAGCTAAACCCTCTACATCGCATTGATTTGCAACTAAATCATGTGTTTCGCATGGATCTGAAGCTAACTCGTTTGTTTCGCCTGCATTTGAAGCTATATCACTTATATTCGCAAGCATTTGATGCTAAATCATTCGTTTCGCATGGATTTGAAGCTAAACCTTCTACATCGCATGGATTTGAAGCTAAACCTTCTAGATCGCATTGATTTGTAGCTAAATCACGTGTTTCGCATGGATTACAAGCTAAGCCTTCTACTTCGCATTAATAGGAAGCTAAAGCACGTGATTCGCTTGGATTTGAAGCTAAACCTTCTACATCGCATTCATTTGAAGCTGAAACATGTGTTTCGCGTAGATTTGAAGGTAACTCGTTTGTTTCGCATGCAGTTGTAGCTAAATAATGTATATCACAAGTATTTGTAGCTAAATAATTTGTTTCGCATGGATTTGAAGCTAAGCCTTCTACTTCGCATTGATTTGCAGCTAAATCATGTGTTTCGCATGGATTTGAAGCTAAACCTTCTACATCGCATTGATTTGAAGCTAACTCATGTGTTTCGCGTGGATTTGAAGGTAACTCGTTTGTTTCGCATGAAGTTGAAGCTATAACACCTATATCCCAAGTGTATGAAGCTCAATCATTTGTTTCGCATGGATTTGAAGCTAAACCGTCTACATCGCATTGATTTTAAGCTAAATCATGTGTTTCGCATGGATTTGAAGCTAACTCGTTTGTTTCGCATGCAGTTGTAGCTAAATAGTGTATATCACAAGTATTTGTAGCTAAACCATTTGTTTCGCATGGATTTGAAGCTAAACCTTCTACATCGCATTGATTTGAAGCTAAATCATGTGTATCGCATGTATTTGAAGCTAACTCGTTTGTTTCGCATGCAGTTGTAGCTAAATAATGTATATCACAAGTATTTGTAGCTAAACCATTTGTTTCGCATGCAGTTGAAGCTATATCACATTTATGCCAAGTGTTTGAACCTCAATCATTTGTTTCGTATGGATTTGAAGCTAAACCGTCTACATCGCATTGATTTGAAGCTAACTCATGTGTTTCGCGTGGATTTGAAGGTAACTCGTTTGTTTCGCATGCAGTTGAAGCTATAACACCTATATCCCAAGTATGTGAAGCAAAATCATTTGTTTCGCATGGATTTGAAGCTAAACCGTCTACATCGCATTGATTTTAAGCTAAATCATGTGTTTCGCATCGATCTGAAGCTAACTCGTTTGTTTCGCATGCAGTTGTAGCTAAATAATGTATATCACAAGTATTTGTAGCTAAACCATTTGTTTCACATGGATTTGAAGCTAAGACTTCTACTCCGCATTGATTTGAAGCTAAATCATTTGTTTCGCATGGATTTGAAGCTAAACCCTCTACATCGCATTGATTTGCAACTAAATCCTGTGTTTCGCATGGATCTGAAGCTAACTCGTTTGTTTCGCATGCAGTTGTAGCTAAATAATGTATATCACAAGTATTTGTAGCTAAATCATTTGTTTCGCATGGATTTGAAGCTAAGCCTTCTACTCCGCATTGATTTGAAGATAAATCATTTGTTTCGCATGGATTTGAAGCTAAACCTTCTACATCGCATTGATTTGAACCTAAATCATGTGTTTCGCATGTATTTGAAGCTAACTCGTTTGTTTAGCATGCAGTTGTAGCTAAATAATGTATATCACAAGTATTTGTAGCTAAATCAATTGTTTCGCATGGATTTGAAGCTAAGCCGTCTACTTCGCATTCATTTGAAGCTAAATCATTTGCTTCGCATAGAACTGAAGCTACCTCGTTTGTTCCTCCTGCTTTTGAAGCTATATCACTTATATCGCAAGTATTTGAAGCTAAATCATATGTGTCGCATGGATTTGAAGCTGAACCTTCTACATCGAATTGATTTGAAGCTAAATCTTGTGTATCGCATGGATTTGAAGGTAAACCTTCAACATCGCATTGATTTGCAGCTAAATCATGTGTTCCGCATGGATTTGAAGCTAACTCGTTCGTTGCGCCTGCAGGTGAATCTACATCACTTATATAGCAAGTATTTGAAGCTAAATCATGTGTATCGCGTGGATTTTGAAGCTAACTCGTTTGCTTAGTCTGCATTTGAAGCTATATCACTTATACCCCAAGTGTTTGAAGCTAAATCATTTGTTTCGCATGGATTTGGAGCTAAACCTTCTACATCGCATTGATTTGCAGCTAAATCATGTGTTTCGCATGGATTTGAAGCTAAACCTTCTACATCGCATTGATTTGAAGCTAACTCATGTGTTTCGCGTGGATTTGAAGGTAACTCGTTTGTTTCGCATGCAGTTGAAGCTATAACACCTATATCCCAAGTGTATGAAGCTCAATCATTTGTTTCGCATGGATTTGAAGCTAAACCGTCTACATCGCATTGATTTTAAGCTAAATCATGTGTTTCGCATGGATTTGAAGCTAACTCGTTTGTTTCGCATGCAGTTGTAGCTAAATAGTGTATATCACAAGTATTTGTAGCTAAACCATTTGTTTCGCATGGATTTGAAGCTAAACCTTCTACATCGCATTGATTTGAAACTAAATCATGTGTATCCCATGTATTTGAAGCTAACTCGTTTGTTTCGCATGCAGTTGTAGCTAAATAATGTATATCACAAGTATTTGTAGCTAAACCATTTGTTTCGCGTGGAATTGAAGCTACCTCGTTTGTTCCTCCTGCTTTTGAAGCTATATCACTTATATCGCAAGTATTTGCAGCTAAATCATATGTGTCGCATGGATTTGAAGCTGAACCTTCTACATCGCATTGATTTGAAGCTAAATCTTGTAAATCGCATGGATTTGAAGCTAAACCTTCTACATCGCATTGATTTGAATCTAAATCATGTGTTTCGCATGGATTTGAAGCTAACTCGTTTGTTTCGCATGCAGTTGTAGCTAAATAATGTATATCACAAGTATTTGTAGCTAAACCATTTGTTGCGGATGGATTTGAAGCTAAACCTTCTACATCGCATTGATTTGAAGCTAAATCATGTGTATCCCATGTATTTGAAGCTAACTCGTTTGTTTCGCATGCAGTTGTAGCTAAATAATGTATATCACAAGTATTTGTAGCTAAACCATTTGTTTCGCATGGATTTGAAGCTAAGCCCTCTACTTCGCATTGATTTGAAGCTAAATCATTTGTTTCGCATGGAATTGAAGCTACCTCGTTTGTTCCTCCAGATTTTGAAGCTATATCACTTATATCGCAAGTATTTGAAGCTAAATCATGTGCGTCGCATGGATTTGAAGCTGAACTTTCTACATCGCATTGATTGGAAGCTAAATCTTGTGTATCGCATGGATTTGAAGCTAAACCTTCTAGATCGCATTGATTTGTAGCTAAATCACGTGTTTCGCATGGATTACAAGCTAAGCCTTCTACTTCGCATTAATAGGAAGCAAAAGCACGTGATTCGCTTGGATTTGAAGCTAAACCTTCAACATCGCATTCATTTGAAGCTGAAACATGTGTTTCGCATTGATTTGAAGATAACTCATTTGTTTCGCATAGAACTGAAGCTACCTCGTTTGTTCCTCCTGCTTTTGAAGCTATATCACTTATATCGCAAGTATTTGAAGCTAAATCATATGTGTCGCATGGATTTGAAGCTAACTCATGTATTTCGCGTGGATTTGAAGGTAACTCGTTTGTTTCGCATGCAGTTGGAGCTATACCACCTATATCCCAAGTGTTTGAAGCTCAATCATTTGTTTCGCATGGATTTGAAGCTAAACCTTCTACATCGCATTGATTTGCAGCTAAATCATGTGTTTCGCATGGATTTGAAGCTAACTCGTTTGTTTCGCATGCAGTTGTAGCTAAATAATCTATATCACAAGTATTTGTAGCTAAACCATTCGTTTCGCATGGATTTGAAGCTAAGCCCTCTACTTCGCATTGATTTGAAGCTAAATCATTTGTTTCGCATGGAATTGAAGCTACCTCGTTTGTTCCTCCAGATTTTGAAGCTATATCACATATATCGCAAGTATTTGAAGCTAAATCATGTGCGTCGCATGGATTTGAAGCTGAACTTTCTACATCGCATTGATTGGAAGCTAAATCTTGTGTATCGCATGGATTTGAAGCTAAACCCTCTACATCGCATTGATTTGCAACTAAATCATGTGTTTCGCATGGATCTGAAGCTAACTCGTTTGTTTCGCCTGCATTTGAAGCTATATCACTTATATTCGCAAGCATTTGATGCTAAATCATTCGTTTCGCATGGATTTGAAGCTAAACCTTCTACATCGCATGGATTTGAAGCTAAACCTTCTAGATCGCATTGATTTGTAGCTAAATCACGTGTATCCCATGTATTTGAAGCTAACTCGTTTGTTTCGCATGCAGTTGTAGCTAAATAATGTATATCACAAGTATTTGTAGCTAAACCATTCGTTTCGCATGGATTTGAAGCTAAGCCCTCTACTTCGCATTGATTTGAAGCTAAATCATTTGTTTCGCATGGAATTGAAGCTACCTCGTTTGTTCCTCCAGATTTTGAAGCTATATCACTTATATCGCAAGTATTTGAAGCTAAATCATGTGCGTCGCATGGATTTGAAGCTAAACCTTCTAGATCGCATTGATTTGTAGCTAAATCACGTGTTTCGCATGGATTACAAGCTAAGCCTTCTACTTCGCATTAATAGGAAGCTAAAGCACGTGATTCGCTTGGATTTGAAGCTAAACCTTCTACATCGCATTCATTTGAAGCTGAAACATGTGTTTCGCGTAGATTTGAAGGTAACTCGTTTGTTTCGCATGCAGTTGTAGCTAAATAATGTATATCACAAGTATTTGTAGCTAAATAATTTGTTTCGCATGGATTTGAAACTAAGCCTTCTACTTCGCATTGATTTGAAGATAAATCATTTGTTTCGCATAGAACTGAAGCTACCTCGTTTGTTCCTCCTGCTTTTGAAGCTATATCATGTATATCGCAAGTATTTGAAGCTAAATCATATGTGTCGCATGGATTTGAAGCTAACTCATGTATTTTGCGTGGATTTGAAGGTAACTCGTTTGTTTCGCACGCAGTTGGAGCTATACCACCTATATCCCAATTGTTTGAAGCTCAATCATTTGTTTCGCATGGATTTGAAGCTAAACCTTCTACATCGCATTGATTTGCAGCTAAATCATGTGTTTCGCATGGATTTGAAACTAACTCGTTTGTTTCGCATGCAGTTGTAGCTAAATAATGTATATCACAAGTATTTGTAGCTAAATCATTTGTTTCGCATGGATTTGAAGCTAAGCCTTCTACTTCGCATTGATTTGAAGCTTAATCATTTGTTTCGCATAGAACTGAAGCAACATCGTTTGTTCCGCCTGCTTTTGAAGCTATATCACTTCTATCGTAAGTATTTGAAGCTAAATCATATGTGTCGCATGGATTTGAAGCTAAACCTTCTACATCGCATTGATTTGAAGCTAACTCATGTGTTTCGCGTGGATTTGAACGTAACTCGTTTGTTTCGCATGCAGTTGGAGCTATACCACCTATATCCCAAGTGTTTGAAGCTCAATCATTTGCTTCGCATGGTTTTGAAGCTAAACCTTCTACATCGCATTGATTTTAAGCTAAATCATGTGTTTCGCATGGATTTGAAGCTAACTCGTTTGTTTCGCATGCAGTTGTAGCTAAATAATGTATATCACAAGTATTTGTAGCTAAATCATTTGTTCCGCATGGATTTGAAGCTAAGACTTCTACTCCGCATTGATTTGAAGCTAAATCATTTGTTTCGCATGGATTTGAAGCTAAACCTTCTACATCGCATTGATTTGAAGCTAAATCATGTGTATCCCATGTATTTGAAGCTAACTCGTTTGTTTCGCATGCAGTTGTAGCTAAATAATGTATATCACAAGTATTTGTAGCTAAACCATTTGTTTCGCATGGATTTGAAGCTGAACCTTCTACATCGCATTGATTTGCAAATGAATCATGTGTTTCGCGTGGATTTGAAGCTAACTCGTTCGTTTCGCCTGAATTTGAATCTATATCACTTATATCGCAACTATTTGAAACTAAATCATGTGTTTCGCATGGTTTTGAAGCTAAACCTTTTACATCGCATTGATTTGACGCTAACTCATGTGTTTTGCGAGGATTTGACGGTAACTCGTTTGTTTTGCATGCAGTTGGAGCTATACCACCTATATCCCAAGTGTTTGAAGCTCAATCATTTGTTTCGCATGGATTTGAAGCTAAACCTTCTACATCGCATTGATTTTAAGCTAAATCATGTGTTTCGCATGGATTTGAAGCTAACTCGTTCGTTGCGCATACAGTTAAATCTAAATAACGTATATCAAAGGTATTTGAAGCTAAACCATTTGTTTCGCATGCATTTGAAGCTAAGCCTTCTACTTCGCATTAATTGGAAGCTAACTCACGAGTTTTGCATGGATTTGAATCTGAACCTTCTACATCGCATTGATTTGCAAATGAATCATGTGTTTCGCATGGATTTGAAGCTAACTCGTTCGTTTCGCCTGTATTTGAATCTATATCACTTATATCGCAACTATTTGTAGCAAAATCATGTGTTTCGCTTGGATTTGAAGCTAAACCTTCTACATCGCATTCATTTGAACCAATTCATGTGTTTCGCGTGGATTTGAAGGTAACTCGTTTGTTTCGCATGCAGTTGAAGTTATATCACCTTTATCCCAAGTGTTTGAAGCTCAATCATTTGTTTCACATGGATTTGAAGCTAAACCTTCTACATCGCATTGATTTGAAGCTAACTCATTTGTTTTGCATAGAACTGAAGCTAAACCTTCTACATCGCATTGATTTGCAGCTAAATCATGTGTTTCGCATGGATTTGAAGCTAACTCGTTCGTTGCGCATACAGTTAAATCTCAATAACGTATATCACAAGTAATTGAAGCTAAACCATTTGTTTCGCATGGATTTGAAGCTAAGCCTTCTACTTCGCATTAATTGGAAGCTAAATCACGTGTTTCTCTTGGATTTGCAGCTAAACCTTCTACATCGCATTCATTTGAACCAATTCATGTGTTTCGCGTGGATTTGAAGGTAACTCGTTTGTTTCGCATGCAGTTGGAGCTATACCACCTATATCCCAAGTGTTTGAAGCTCAATCATTTGTTTCGCATGGATTTGAAGCTAAACCTTCTACATCGCATTGATTTGAAGCTAAATCATGTGTTTCTCATGGATTTGAAGCTAACTCGTTTGTCTCGCATGCAGTTGTAGCTTAATAATTTATATCACAAGCATTTGTAGCTTATCCATTTGTTTCGCATGGATTTGAAGCTAAGCCTTCTACTTCGCATTGATTTGAAGCTAAATCATTTGTTTCGCGTGGAATTGAAGCTACCTCGTTTGTTCCTCCTGCTTTTGAAGCTATATCACTTATATCGCAAGTATTTGCAGCTAAATCATATGTGTCGCATGGATTTGAAGCTGAACCTTCTACATCGCATTGATTTGAAGCTAAATCTTGTAAATCGCATGGATTTGAAGCTAAACCTTCTACATCGCATTGATTTGAATCTAAATCATGTGTTTCGCATGGATTTGAAGCTAACTCGTTTGTTTCGCATGCAGTTGTAGCTAAATGATGTATATCACAAGTATTTGTAGCTAAACCATTTGTTTCGCATGGATTTGAAGCTAAACCTTCTACATCGCATTGATTTGAAGCTAAATCATGTGTTTCGCATGGATTTGAAGCTAACTCGTTTGTTTCGCATGCAGTTGTAGCTAAATAATGTATATCACAAGTATTTGTAGCTAAACCATTTGTTTCGCATGGATTTGAAGCTAAGCCCTCTACTTCGCATTGATTTGAAGCTAAATCATTTGTTTCGCATGGAATTGAAGCTACCTCGTTTGTTCCTCCAGATTTTGAAGCTATATCACTTATATCGCAAGTATTTGAAGCTAAATCATGTACGTCGCATGGATTTGAAGCTGAACTTTCTACATCGCATTGATTTGAAGCTAAATCTTGTGTATCGCATGGATTTGAAGCTAAACCCTCTACATCGCATTGATTTGCAACTAAATCATGTGTTTCGCATGGATCTAAAGCTAACTCGTTTGTTTCGCCTGCATTTGAAGCTATATCACTTATATTCGCAAGCATTTGATGCTAAATCATTCGTTTCTCATGGATTTGAAGCTAAACCTTCTACATCCCATGGATTTGAAGCTAAATCATGTGTTTGGCATGGATTTGAAGCTAAACCTTATACATCGCATTGATTTGCATCTGAATCATGTGTTTCGCATGGATTTGAAGCTAACTCGATTGTGTCGCATGCAGTTTAAGCTAAATCATGTATATCACAAGTATTTGAATCTAAACCATTTGATTCGGATGGGATTTGAAGCTAAGCCTTCTACTTCACACTGATTTGATGCTGACTCATGTCTTTCGCATGGATTTGAAGCTAACTCGTTTGTTTCGCATGCAGTTGTAGCTAAATAATGTATATCACAAGTATTTGTAGCTAAACCATTTGTTTGCATGGATTTGAAGCTAAGCCTTCTACTTCGCATTGATTTGAAGCTAAATCATTTGTTTCGCATCGATTTGAAGCTAAATCTTCTACATCGCATGGATATGATGCTAAACCTACTACATCGCATTGATTTGCAGCTAAATCATGTGTTTCGCATGGATTTGAAGCTAACTCGTTCGTTGCGCATGCAGTTAAATGTAAATAACGTATATCACAAGTATTTGAAGCTAAACCATTTGTTTCGCTTAGATTTGAAGTTAAGCCTTCTACTTCGCATTAATAGGAAGCTAAATCACGTGTTTTGCATGGATTTGAAGCTAAACCTTCTACATCGCATTGATTTAAACCTAAATCATGTGTTTCGCATGTATTTGAAGCTAACTCGTTTGTTTCGCATGCAGTTGTAGCTAAATAATGTATATCACAAGTATTTGTAGCTAAATCATTTGTTTCGCATGGATTTGAAGCTAAGCCTTCTACATCGCATTGATTTCAAGCTAAATCATGTGTTTCGCATGGATTTGAAGCTAACTCGTTCGTTTCGCCTCCAGTTGAATCTACATCACTTATATCGCAAGTATTTGAAGCTAAATCATGTGTATCGAGTGGATTTTGAAGCTAACTCGTTTGTTACGCATGCAGTTGTAGCTAAATAATGTATATCACAAGTATTTGTAGCTAAATCATTTGTTTCGCATGGATTTGAAGCTAAACCTTCTACATCGCATTGATTTGAAGCTAAATCATTTGTTTCGCGTGGAATTGAAGCTACCTCGTTTGTTCCTCCTGCTTTTGAAGCTATATCACTTATATCGCAAGTATTTGAAGCTAAATCATATGTGTCGCATGGATTTGAAGCTGAACCTTCTACATCGCATTGATTTGAAGCTAAATCTTGTAAATCGCATGGATTTGAAGCTAAACCTTCTACATCGCATTGATTTGAATCTAAATCATGTGATTCGCATGGATTTGAAGCTAATTCGTTTGTTTCGCATGCAGTTGTAGCTCAATAATGTATATCACAAGTATTTGTAGCTAAACCATTTGTTTCGCATGGATTTGAAGCTAAGCCCTCTACTTCGCATTGATTTGAAGCTAAATCATTTGTTTCGCATGGAATTGATGCTACCTCGTTTGTTCCTCCAGATTTTGAAGCTATATCAATTATATCGCAAGTATTTGAAGCTAAATCATGTGCGTCGCATGGATTTGAAGCTGAACTTTCTACATCGCATTGATTTGAAGCTAAATCTTGTGTATCGCATGGATTTGAAGGTAAACCTTCAACATCGCATTGATTTGCAGCTAAATCATGTGTTCCGCATGGATTTGAAGCTAACTCGTTCGTTGCGCCTGCAGTTGAATCTACATCACTTATATAGCAAGTATTTGAAGCTAAATCATGTGTATCGCGTGGATTTTGAAGCTAACTCGTTTGATTAGTCTGCATTTGAAGCTATATCACTTATACCCCAAGTGTTTGAAGCTAAATCATTTGTTTCGCATGGATTTGGAGCTAAACCTTCTACATCGCATTGATTTGCAGCTAAATCATTTGTTTCGCATGTATTTGAAGCTAAGCCGTCTACTTCGCATTCATTTGAAGCTAAATCATTTGCTTCGCATAGAACTGAAGCTACCTCGTTTGTTCCTCCTGCTTTTGAAGCTATATCACTTATATCGCAAGTATTTGAAGCTAAATCATATGTGTCGCATGGATTTGAAGCTGAACCTTCTACATCGAATTGATTTGAAGCTAAATCTTGTGTATCGCATGGATTTGAAGGTAAACCTTCAACATCGCATTGATTTGCAGCTAAATCATGTGTTCCGCATGGATTTGAAGCTAACTCGTTCGTTGCGCCTGCAGTTGAATCTACATCACTTATATAGCAAGTATTTGAAGCTAAATCATGTGTATCGCGTGGATTTTGAAGCTAACTCGTTTGATTAGTCTGCATTTGAAGCTATATCACGTATACCCCAAGTGTTTGAAGCTAAATCATTTGTTTCGCATGGATTTGGAGCTAAACCTTCTACATCGCATTGATTTGCAGCTAAATCATGTGTTTCGCATGGATTTGAAGCTAAACCTTCTACATCGCATTGATTTGAAGCTAAATCATGTGTTTCGCATGGATTTGAAGCTAACTCGTTTGTTTCGCATGCAGTTGTAGCTAAATAATGTATATCACAAGTATTTGTAGCTAAACCATTTGTTTCGCATGGATTTGAAGCTAAGACTTCTACTCCGCATTGATTTGAAGCTAAATCATTTGTTTCGCATGGATTTGAAGCTAAGCCTTCTACTTCGCACTAATAGGAAGCTAAATCACGTGTTTTGCATGGATTTGAAGCTAAACCTTCTACATCGCATTGATTTGAACCTAGATCATGTGTTTCGCATGTATTTGAAGCTAACTCGTTTGTTTCGCATGCAGTTGTAGCTAAATAATGTATATCACAAGTATTTGTAGCTAAATCATTTGTTTCGCATGTATTTGAAGCTAAGCCGTCTACTTCGCATTCATTTGAAGCTAAATCATTTGCTTCGCATAGAACTGAAGCTACCTCGTTTGTTCCTCCTGCTTTTGAAGCTATATCACTTATATCGCAAGTATTTGAAGCTAAATCATATGTGTCGCATGGATTTGAAGCTGAACCTTCTACATCGAATTGATTTGAAGCTAAATCTTGTGTATCGCATGGATTTGAAGGTAAACCTTCAACATCGCATTGATTTGCAGCTAAATCATGTGTTCCGCATGGATTTGAAGCTAACTCGTTCGTTGCGCCTGCAGTTGAATCTACATCACTTATATAGCAAGTATTTGAAGCTAAATCATGTGTATCGCGTGGATTTTGAAGCTAACTCGTTTGATTAGTCTGCATTTGAAGCTATATCACTTATACCCCAAGTGTTTGAAGCTAAATCATTTGTTTCGCATGGATTTGGAGCTAAACCTTCTACATCGCATTGATTTGCACCTAAATCATGTGTTTCGCATGGATTTGAAGCTAAACCTTCTACATCGCATTGATTTGAAGCTAAATCATGTGTTTCGCATGGATTTGAAGCTAACTCGTTTGTTTCGCATGCAGTTGTAGCTAAATAATGTATATCACAAGTATTTGTAGCTAAACCATTTGTTTCGCATGGATTTGAAGCTAAGCCCTCTACTTCGCATTGATTTGAAGCTAAATCATTTGTTTCGCATGGAATTGAAGCTACCTCGTTTGTTCCTCTAGATTTTGAAGCTATATCACTTATATCGCAAGTATTTGAAGCTAAATCATGTACGTCGCATGGATTTGAAGCTGAACTTTCTACATCGCATTGATTTGAAGCTAAATCTTGTGTATCGCATGGATTTGAAGCTAAACCCTCTACATCGCATTGATTTGCAACTAAATCATGTGTTTCGCATGGATCTAAAGCTAACTCGTTTGTTTCGCCTGCATTTGAAGCTATATCACTTATATTCGCAAGCATTTGATGCTAAATCATTCGTTTCTCATGGATTTGAAGCTAAACCTTCTACATCCCATGGATTTGAAGCTAAATCATGTGTTTGGCATGGATTTGAAGCTAAACCTTATACATCGCATTGATTTGCATCTGAATCATGTGTTTCGCATGGATTTGAAGCTAACTCGATTGTGTCGCATGCAGTTTAAGCTAAATCATGTATATCACAAGTATTTGAATCTAAACCATTTGATTCGGATGGGATTTGAAGCTAAGCCTTCTACTTCACACTGATTTGATGCTGACTCATGTCTTTCGCATGGATTTGAAGCTAACTCGTTTGTTTCGCATGCAGTTGTAGCTAAATAATGTATATCACAAGTATTTGTAGCTAAACCATTTGTTTGCATGGATTTGAAGCTAAGCCTTCTACTTCGCATTGATTTGAAGCTAAATCATTTGTTTCGCATCGATTTGAAGCTAAACCTTCTACATCGCATGGATATGATGCTAAACCTACTACATCGCATTGATTTGCAGCTAAATCATGTGTTTCGCATGGATTTGAAGCTAACTCGTTCGTTGCGCATGCAGTTAAATGTAAATAACGTATATCACAAGTATTTGAAGCTAAACCATTTGTTTCGCTTAGATTTGAAGTTAAGCCTTCTACTTCGCATTAATAGGAAGCTAAATCACGTGTTTTGCATAGATTTGAAGCTAAACCTTCTACATCGCATTGATTTAAACCTAAATCATGTGTTTCGCATGTATTTGAAGCTATCTCGTTTGTTTCGCATGCAGTTGTAGCTAAATAATGTATATCACAAGTATTTGTAGCTAAATCATTTGTTTCGCATGGATTTGAAGCTAAGCCTTCTACATCGCATTGATTTCAAGCTAAATCATGTGTTTCGCATGGATTTGAAGCTAACTCGTTCGTTTCGCCTCCAGTTGAATCTACATCACTTATATCGCAAGTATTTGAAGCTAAATCATGTGTATCGAGTGGATTTTGAAGCTAACTCGTTTGTTACGCATGCAGTTGTAGCTAAATAATGTATATCACAAGTATTTGTAGCTAAATCATTTGTTTCGCATGGATTTGAAGCTAAACCTTCTACATCGCATTGATTTGAAGCTAAATCATTTGTTTCGCGTGGAATTGAAGCTACCTCGTTTGTTCCTCCTGCTTTTGAAGCTATATCACTTATATCGCAAGTATTTGAAGCTAAATCATATGTGTCGCATGGATTTGAAGCTGAACCTTCTACATCGCATTGATTTGAAGCTAAATCTTGTAAATCGCATGGATTTGAAGCTAAACCTTCTACATCGCATTGATTTGAATCTAAATCATGTGATTCGCATGGATTTGAAGCTAATTCGTTTGTTTCGCATGCAGTTGTAGCTCAATAATGTATATCACAAGTATTTGTAGCTAAACCATTTGTTTCGCATGGATTTGAAGCTAAGCCCTCTACTTCGCATTGATTTGAAGCTAAATCATTTGTTTCGCATAGAACTGAAGCTACCTCGTTTGTTCCTCCTGCTTTTGAAGCTATATCAATTATATCGCAACTATTTGAAGCTAAATCATATGTGTCGCATGGATTTGAAGCTGAACTTTCTACATCGCATTGATTTGAAGCTAAATCTTGTGTATCGCATGGATTTGAAGCTAAACATTCTACATCGCGTTGATTTTAAGCTAAATCATGTGTTTCGCATGGATTTGAAGCTAACTCGTTTGCTTCGCATGCAGTTGTAGCTAAATAATGTATATCACAAGTATTTGTAGCTAAACCATTTGTTTTGCATGGATTTGAAGCTAAACCTTCTACATCGCATTGATTTGAAGCTAAATCATGTGTATCCCATGTATTTGAAGCTAACTCGTTTGTTTCGCATGCAGTTGTAGCTAAATAATGTATATCACAAGTATTTGTAGCTAAACCATTTGTTTCGCATGGATTTGAAGCTAAGCCCTCTACTTCGCATTGATTTGAAGCTAAATCATTTGTTTCGCATGGAATTGAAGCTACCTCGTTTGTTCCTCCAGATTTTGAAGCTATATCACTTATATCGCAAGTATTTGAAGCTAAATCATGTGCGTCGCATGGATTTGAAGCTGAACTTTCTACATCGCATTGATTGGAAGCTAAATCTTGTGTATCGCATGGATTTGAAGCTAAACCTTCTAGATCGCATTGATTTGTAGCTAAATCACGTGTTTCGCATGGATTACAAGCTAAGCCTTCTACTTCGCATTAATAGGAAGCAAAAGCACGTGATTCGCTTGGATTTGAAGCTAAACCTTCTACATCGCATTCATTTGAAGCTGAAACATGTGTTTCGCGTGGATTTGAAGGTAACTCGTTTGTTTCGCATGCAGTTGTAGCTAAATAATGTATATCACAAGTATTTGTAGCTAAATAATTTGTTTCGCATGGATTTGAAGCTAAGCCTTCTACTTCGCATTGATTTGAAGATAAATCATTTGTTTCGCATAGAACTGAAGCTACCTCGTTTGTTCCTCCTGCTTTTGAAGCTATATCACTTATATCGCAAGTATTTGAAGCTAAATCATATGTGTCGCATGGATTTGAAGCTAACTCATGTATTTCGCGTGGATTTGAAGGTAACTCGTTTGTTTCGCATGCAGTTGGAGCTATACCACCTATATCCCAAGTGTTTGAAGCTCAATCATTTGTTTCGCATGGATTTGAAGCTAAACCTTCTACATCGCATTGATTTGCAGCTAAATCATGTGTTTCGCATGGATTTGAAGGTAACTCGTTTGTTTCGCATGCAGTTGTAGCTAAATAATGTATATCACAAGTATTTGTAGCTAAACCATTCGTTTCGCATGGATTTGAAGCTAAGCCCTCTACTTCGCATTGATTTGAAGCTAAATCATTTGTTTCGCATGGAATTGAAGCTACCTCGTTTGTTCCTCCAGATTTTGAAGCTATATCACATATATCGCAAGTATTTGAAGCTAAATCATGTGCGTCGCATGGATTTGAAGCTGAACTTTCTACATCGCATTGATTTTAAGCTAAATCTTGTGTATCGCATGGATTTGAAGCTAAACCCTCTACATCGCATTGATTTGCAACTAAATCATGTGTTTCGCATGGATCTGAAGCTAACTCGTTTGTTTCGCCTGCATTTGAAGCTATATCACTTATATTCGCAAGCATTTGATGCTAAATCATTCGTTTCGCATGGATTTGAAGCTAAACCTTCTACATCGCATGGATTTGAAGCTAAACCTTCTAGATCGCATTGATTTGAAGCTAACTCGTTTGTTTCGCATGCAGTTGTAGCTAAATAATGTATATCACAAGTATTTGTAGCTAAACCATTCGTTTCGCATGGATTTGAAGCTAAGCCCTCTACTTCGCATTGATTTGAAGCTAAATCATTTGTTTCGCATGGAATTGAAGCTACCTCGTTTGTTCCTCCAGATTTTGAAGCTATATCACTTATATCGCAAGTATTTGAAGCTAAATCATGTGCGTCGCATGGATTTGAAGCTGAACTTTCTACATCGTATTGATTGGAAGCTAAATCTTGTGTATCGCATGGATTTGAAGCTAAACCCTCTACATCGCATTGATTTGCAACTAAATCATGTGTTTCGCATGGATCTGAAGCTAACTCGTTTGTTTCGCCTGCATTTGAAGCTATATCACTTATATTCGCAAGCATTTGATGCTAAATCATTCGTTTCGCATGGATTTGAAGCTAAACCTTCTACATCGCATGGATTTGAAGCTAAACCTTCTAGATCGCATTGATTTGTAGCTAAATCACGTGTTTCGCATGGATTACAAGCTAAGCCTTCTACTTCGCATTAATAGGAAGCTAAAGCACGTGATTCGCTTGGATTTGAAGCTAAACCTTCTACATCGCATTCATTTGAAGCTGAAACATGTGTTTCGCGTAGATTTGAAGGTAACTCGTTTGTTTCGCATGCAGTTGTAGCTAAATAATGTATATCACAAGTATTTGTAGCTAAATAATTTGTTTCGCATGGATTTGAAGCTAAGCCTTCTACTTCGCATTGATTTGAAGATAAATCATTTGTTTCGCATAGAACTGAAGCTACATCGTTTGTTCCTCCTGCTTTTGATGCTATATCACTTATATCGCAAGTATTTGAAGCTAAATCATATGTGTCGCATGGATTTGAAGCTAACTCATGTATTTCGCGTGGATTTGAAGGTAACTCGTTTGTTTCGAATGCAGTTGGAGCTATACCACTTATATCCCAAGTGTTTGAAGCTCAATCATTTGTTTCGCATGGATTTGAAGCTAAACCTTCTACATCGCATTGATTTGCAGCTAAATCATGTGTTTCGCATGGATTTGAAGCTAACTCGTTTGTTTCGCATGCAGTTGTAGCTAAATAATGTATATCACAAGTATTTGTAGCTAAATCATTTGTTTCGCATGGTTTTGAAGCTAAGCCTTCTACTTCGCATTGATTTGAAGCTTAATCATTTGTTTCGCATAGAACTGAAGCTACATCGTTTGTTCCGCCTGCTTTTGAAGCTATATCACTTATATCGTAAGTATTTGAAGCTAAATCATATGTGTCGCATGGATTTGAAGCTAAACCTTCTACATCGCATTGATTTGAAGCTAACTCATGTGTTTCGCGTGGATTTGAAGGTAACTCGTTTGTTTCGCATGCAGTTGGAGCTATACCACCTATATCCCAAGTGTTTGAAGCTCAATCATTTGTTTCGCATGGTTTTGAAGCTAAACCTTCTACATCGCATTGATTTTAAGCTAAATCATGTGTTCCGCATGGATTTTAAGCTAACTCGTTTGTTTCGCATGCAGTTGTAGCTAAATAATGTATATCACAAGTATTTGTAGCTAAACCATTTGTTTCGCATGGATTTGAAGCTAAGCCCTCTACTTCGCATTGATTTGAAGCTAAATCATTTGTTTCGCATGGAATTGAAGCTACCTCGTTTGTTCCTCCAGATTTTGAAGCTATATCACTTATATCGCAAGTATTTGAAGCTAAATCATGTGCGTCGCATGGATTTGAAGCTGAACTTTCTACATCGCATTGATTGGAAGCTAAATCTTGTGTATCGCATGGATTTGAAGCTAAACCTTCTAGATCGCATTGATTTGTAGCTAAATCACGTGTTTCGCATGGATTACAAGCTAAGCCTTCTACTTCGCATTAATAGGAAGCAAAAGCACGTGATTCGCTTGGATTTGAAGCTAAACCTTCTACATCGCATTCATTTGAAGCTGAAACATGTGTTTCGCGTGGATTTGAAGGTAACTCGTTTGTTTCGCATGCAGTTGTAGCTAAATAATGTATATCACAAGTATTTGTAGCTAAATAATTTGTTTCGCATGGATTTGAAGCTAAGCCTTCTACTTCGCATTGATTTGAAGATAAATCATTTGTTTCGCATAGAACTGAAGCTACCTCGTTTGTTCCTCCTGCTTTTGAAGCTATATCACTTATATCGCAAGTATTTGAAGCTAAATCATATGTGTCGCATGGATTTGAAGCTAACTCATGTATTTCGCGTGGATTTGAAGGTAACTCGTTTGTTTCGCATGCAGTTGGAGCTATACCACCTATATCCCAAGTGTTTGAAGCTCAATCATTTGTTTCGCATGGATTTGAAGCTAAACCTTCTACATCGCATTGATTTGCAGCTAAATCATGTGTTTCGCATGGATTTGAAGGTAACTCGTTTGTTTCGCATGCAGTTGTAGCTAAATAATGTATATCACAAGTATTTGTAGCTAAACCATTCGTTTCGCATGGATTTGAAGCTAAGCCCTCTACTTCGCATTGATTTGAAGCTAAATCATTTGTTTCGCATGGAATTGAAGCTACCTCGTTTGTTCCTCCAGATTTTGAAGCTATATCACATATATCGCAAGTATTTGAAGCTAAATCATGTGCGTCGCATGGATTTGAAGCTGAACTTTCTACATCGCATTGATTTTAAGCTAAATCTTGTGTATCGCATGGATTTGAAGCTAAACCCTCTACATCGCATTGATTTGCAACTAAATCATGTGTTTCGCATGGATCTGAAGCTAACTCGTTTGTTTCGCCTGCATTTGAAGCTATATCACTTATATTCGCAAGCATTTGATGCTAAATCATTCGTTTCGCATGGATTTGAAGCTAAACCTTCTACATCGCATGGATTTGAAGCTAAACCTTCTAGATCGCATTGATTTGAAGCTAACTCGTTTGTTTCGCATGCAGTTGTAGCTAAATAATGTATATCACAAGTATTTGTAGCTAAACCATTCGTTTCGCATGGATTTGAAGCTAAGCCCTCTACTTCGCATTGATTTGAAGCTAAATCATTTGTTTCGCATGGAATTGAAGCTACCTCGTTTGTTCCTCCAGATTTTGAAGCTATATCACTTATATCGCAAGTATTTGAAGCTAAATCATGTGCGTCGCATGGATTTGAAGCTGAACTTTCTACATCGTATTGATTGGAAGCTAAATCTTGTGTATCGCATGGATTTGAAGCTAAACCCTCTACATCGCATTGATTTGCAACTAAATCATGTGTTTCGCATGGATCTGAAGCTAACTCGTTTGTTTCGCCTGCATTTGAAGCTATATCACTTATATTCGCAAGCATTTGATGCTAAATCATTCGTTTCGCATGGATTTGAAGCTAAACCTTCTACATCGCATGGATTTGAAGCTAAACCTTCTAGATCGCATTGATTTGTAGCTAAATCACGTGTTTCGCATGGATTACAAGCTAAGCCTTCTACTTCGCATTAATAGGAAGCTAAAGCACGTGATTCGCTTGGATTTGAAGCTAAACCTTCTACATCGCATTCATTTGAAGCTGAAACATGTGTTTCGCGTAGATTTGAAGGTAACTCGTTTGTTTCGCATGCAGTTGTAGCTAAATAATGTATATCACAAGTATTTGTAGCTAAATAATTTGTTTCGCATGGATTTGAAGCTAAGCCTTCTACTTCGCATTGATTTGAAGATAAATCATTTGTTTCGCATAGAACTGAAGCTACATCGTTTGTTCCTCCTGCTTTTGAAGCTATATCACTTATATCGCAAGTATTTGAAGCTAAATCATATGTGTCGCATGGATTTGAAGCTAACTCATGTATTTCGCGTGGATTTGAAGGTAACTCGTTTGTTTCGAATGCAGTTGGAGCTATACCACTTATATCCCAAGTGTTTGAAGCTCAATCATTTGTTTCGCATGGATTTGAAGCTAAACCTTCTACATCGCATTGATTTGCAGCTAAATCATGTGTTTCGCATGGATTTGAAGCTAACTCGTTTGTTTCGCATGCAGTTGTAGCTAAATAATGTATATCACAAGTATTTGTAGCTAAATCATTTGTTTCGCATGGTTTTGAAGCTAAGCCTTCTACTTCGCATTGATTTGAAGCTTAATCATTTGTTTCGCATAGAACTGAAGCTACATCGTTTGTTCCGCCTGCTTTTGAAGCTATATCACTTATATCGTAAGTATTTGAAGCTAAATCATATGTGTCGCATGGATTTGAAGCTAAACCTTCTACATCGCATTGATTTGAAGCTAACTCATGTGTTTCGCGTGGATTTGAAGGTAACTCGTTTGTTTCGCATGCAGTTGGAGCTATACCACCTATATCCCAAGTGTTTGAAGCTCAATCATTTGTTTCGCATGGTTTTGAAGCTAAACCTTCTACATCGCATTGATTTTAAGCTAAATCATGTGTTCCGCATGGATTTGAAGCTAACTCGTTTGTTTCGCATGCAGTTGTAGCTAAATAATGTATATCACAAGTATTTGTAGCTAAATCATTTGTTCCGCATGGATTTGAAGCTAAAACTTCTACTCCGCATTGATTTGAAGCTAAATCATTTGTTTCGCATGGATTTGAAGCTAAACCATCTACATCGCATTGATTTGAAGCTAAATCATGTGTATCCCATGTATTTGAAGCTAACTCGTTTGTTTCGCATGCAGTTGTAGCTAAATAGTGTATATCACGAGTATTTGTAGCTAAATCATTTGTTTCGCATGGATTTGAAGCTAAGCCTGCTACTTCGCATTGATTTGAAGCTAAATCATTTGTTTCGCATAGAACTGAAGCTACCTCGTTTGTTCCTCCTGCTTTTGAAGCTATATCACATATATCGCAAGTATTTGAAGCTAAATCATATGTGTCGCATGGATTTGAAGCTGAACCTTCTTCATCGAATTGATTTGAAGCTAAATCTTGTATATCGCATGGATTTGAAGCTAAACCTTCTACATCGCATTGATTTGAAGCTAAATCATGTGTTTCGCATGGATTTGAAGCTAACTCGTTCGTTTCGCCTCCAGTTGAATCTACATCACTTATATCGCAAGTATTTGAAGCTAAATCATGTGTATCGCGTGGATTTTGAAGCTAACTCGTTTGATTAGTCTGTATTTGAAGCTATATCACATATACCCCAAGTGTTTGAAGCTAAATCATTTGTTTCGCATGGATTTGGAGCTAAACCTTCTACATCGCATTGATTTGAAGCTAAATCATGTGTTTCGCATGGATTTGAAGCTAACTCGTTCGTTTCGCCTCCAGTTGAATCTACATCACTTATATCGCAAGTATTTGAAGCTAAATCATGTGTATCGCGTGGATTTTGAAGCTAACTCGTTTGATTAGTCTGTATTTGAAGCTATATCACATATATCCCAAGTGTTTGAAGCTAAATCATTTGTTTCGCATGGATTTGAAGCTAAGCCCTCTACTTCGCATTGATTTGAAGCTAAATCATTTGTTTCGCATGGAATTGAAGCTACCTCGTTTGTTCCTCCAGATTTTGAAGCTATATCACTTATATCGCAAGTATTTGAAGCTAAATCATGTGCGTCGCATGGATTTGAAGCTGAACTTTCTACATCGCATTGATTTGAAGCTAAATCTTGTGTATCGCATGGATTTGAAGCTAAACCCTCTACATCGCATTGATTTGCAACTAAATCACGTGTTTCGCATGGATCTGAATCTAACTCGTTTGTTTCGCCTGCATTTGATGCTATATCACTTATATTCGCAAGCATTTGATGCTAAATCATTCGTTTCGCATGGATTTGAAGCTAAGCCTTTTACTTCGCATTGATTTGAAGTTAAATCATGTGTTTCCCTTGGATTTGAAGCTGAATCGTTTTTTTCGCATGCAGTTGAATCTATATCATTTATATCGCAAGTATCTGAAATTAAATCATTTGTTTGTAATGGATTTGAAGCTAAACCTTCTACATCCCATGGATTTGAAGCTAAATCATTTGTTTCGCATGGATTTGAAGCTAAGCCTTCTACTTCGCACTAATAGGAAGCTAAATCACGTGTTTTGCATGGATTTGAAGCTAAACCTTCTACATCGCATTGATTTGAACCTAAATCATGTGTTTCGCATGTATTTGAAGCTAACTCGTTTGTTTAGCATGCAGTTGTAGCTAAATAATGTATATCACAAGTATTTGTAGCTAAATCAATTGTTTCGCATGGATTTGAAGCTAAGCCGTCTACTTCGCATTCACTTGAAGCTAAATCATTTGCTTCGCATAGAACTGAAGCTACCTCGTTTGTTCCTCCTGCTTTTGAAGCTATATCACTTATATCGCAAGTATTTGAAGCTAAATCATATGTGTCGCATGGATTTGAAGCTGAACCTTCTACATCGAATTGATTTGAAGCTAAATCTTGTGTATCGCATGGATTTGAAGGTAAACCTTCAACATCGCATTGATTTGCAGCTAAATCATGTGTTCCGCATGGATTTGAAGCTAACTCGTTCGTTGCGCCTGCAGTTGAATCTACATCACTTATATAGCAAGTATTTGAAGCTAAATCATGTGTATCGCGTGGATTTGAAGCTAACTCGTTTGATTAGTCTGCATTTGAAGCTATATCACTTATACCCCAAGTGTTTGAAGCTAAATCATTTGTTTCGCATGGATTTGGAGCTAAACCTTCTACATCGCATTGATTTGCAGCTAAATCATGTGTTTCGCATGGATTTGAAGCTAAACCTTCTACATCGCATTGATTTGAAGCTAACTCATGTGTTTCGCGTGGATTTGAAGGTAACTCGTTTGTTTCGCATGCAGTTGAAGCTATAACACCTATATCCCAAGTGTATGAAGCTCAATCATTTGTTTCGCATGGATTTTAAGCTAAACCGTCTACATCGCATTGATTTTAAGCTAAATCATGTGTTTCGCATGGATTTGAAGCTAACTCGTTTGTTTCGCATGCAGTTGTAGCTAAATAGTGTATATCACAAGTATTTGTAGCTAAACCATTTGTTTCGCATGGATTTGAAGCTAAACCTTCTACATCGCATTGATTTGAAGCTAAATCATGTGTATCCCATGTATTTGAAGCTAACTCGTTTGTTTCGCATGCAGTTGTAGCTAAATAATGTATATCACAAGTATTTGTAGCTAAACCATTTGTTTCGCGTGGAATTGAAGCTACCTCGTTTGTTCCTCCTGCTTTTGAAGCTATATCACTTATATCGCAAGTATTTGCAGCTAAATCATATGTGTCGCATGGATTTGAAGCTGAACCTTCTACATCGCATTGATTTGAAGCTAAATCTTGTAAATCGCATGGATTTGAAGCTAAACCTTCTACATCGCATTGATTTGAATCTAAATCATGTGTTTCGCATGGATTTGAAGCTAACTCGTTTGTTTCGCATGCAGTTGTAGCTAAATAATGTATATCACAAGTATTTGTAGCTAAACCATTTGTTGCGGATGGATTTGAAGCTAAACCTTCTACATCGCATTGATTTGAAGCTAAATCATGTGTATCCCATGTATTTGAAGCTAACTCGTTTGTTTCGCATGCAGTTGTAGCTAAATAATGTATATCACAAGTATTTGTAGCTAAACCATTTGTTTCGCATGGATTTGAAGCTAAGCCCTCTACTTCGCATTGATTTGAAGCTAAATCATTTGTTTCGCATGGAATTGAAGCTACCTCGTTTGTTCCTCCAGATTTTGAAGCTATATCACTTATATCGCAAGTATTTGAAGCTAAATCTTGTGTATCGCATGGATTTGAAGCTGAACTTTCTACATCGCATTGATTGGAAGCTAAATCTTGTGTATCGCATGGATTTGAAGCTAAACCTTCTAGATCGCATTGATTTGTAGCTAAATCACGTGTTTCGCATGGATTACAAGCTAAGCCTTCTACTTCGCATTAATAGGAAGCAAAAGCACGTGATTCGCTTGGATTTGAAGCTAAACCTTCTACATCGCATTCATTTGAAGCTGAAACATGTGTTTCGCGTGGATTTGAAGGTAACTCGTTTGTTTCGCATGCAGTTGTAGCTAAATAATGTATATCACAAGTATTTGTAGCTAAATAATTTGTTTCGCATGGATTTGAAGCTAAGCCTTCTACTTCGCATTGATTTGAAGATAAATCATTTGTTTCGCATAGAACTGAAGCTACCTCGTTTGTTCCTCCTGCTTTTGAAGCTATATCACTTATATCGCAAGTATTTGAAGCTAAATCATATGTGTCGCATGGATTTGAAGCTAACTCATGTATTTCGCGTGGATTTGAAGGTAACTCGTTTGTTTCGCATGCAGTTGGAGCTATACCACCTATATCCCAAGTGTTTGAAGCTCAATCATTTGTTTCGCATGGATTTGAAGCTAAACCTTCTACATCGCATTGATTTGCAGCTAAATCATGTGTTTCGCATGGATTTGAAGCTAACTCGTTTGTTTCGCATGCAGTTGTAGCTAAATAATCTATATCACAAGTATTTGTAGCTAAACCATTCGTTTCGCATGGATTTGAAGCTAAGCCCTCTACTTCGCATTGATTTGAAGCTAAATCATTTGTTTCGCATGGAATTGAAGCTACCTCGTTTGTTCCTCCAGATTTTGAAGCTATATCACATATATCGCAAGTATTTGAAGCTAAATCATGTGCGTCGCATGGATTTGAAGCTGAACTTTCTACATCGCATTGATTGGAAGCTAAATCTTGTGTATCGCATGGATTTGAAGCTAAACCCTCTACATCGCATTGATTTGCAACTAAATCATGTGTTTCGCATGGATCTGAAGCTAACTCGTTTGTTTCGCCTGCATTTGAAGCTATATCACTTATATTCGCAAGCATTTGATGCTAAATCATTCGTTTCGCATGGATTTGAAGCTAAACCTTCTACATCGCATGGATTTGAAGCTAAACCTTCTAGATCGCATTGATTTGTAGCTAAATCACGTGTATCCCATGTATTTGAAGCTAACTCGTTTGTTTCGCATGCAGTTGTAGCTAAATAATGTATATCACAAGTATTTGTAGCTAAACCATTCGTTTCGCATGGATTTGAAGCTAAGCCCTCTACTTCGCATTGATTTGAAGCTAAATCATTTGTTTCGCATGGAATTGAAGCTACCTCGTTTGTTCCTCCAGATTTTGAAGCTATATCACTTATATCGCAAGTATTTGAAGCTAAATCATGTGCGTCGCATGGATTTGAAGCTAAACCTTCTAGATCGCATTGATTTGTAGCTAAATCACGTGTTTCGCATGGATTACAAGCTAAGCCTTCTACTTCGCATTAATAGGAAGCTAAAGCACGTGATTCGCTTGGATTTGAAGCTAAACCTTCTACATCGCATTCATTTGAAGCTGAAACATGTGTTTCGCGTAGATTTGAAGGTAACTCGTTTGTTTCGCATGCAGTTGTAGCTAAATAATGTATATCACAAGTATTTGTAGCTAAATAATTTGTTTCGCATGGATTTGAAGCTAAGCCTTCTACTTCGCATTGATTTGAAGATAAATCATTTGTTTCGCATAGAACTGAAGCTACCTCGTTTGTTCCTCCTGCTTTTGAAGCTATATCATTTATATCGCAAGTATTTGAAGCTAAATCATATGTGTCGCATGGATTTGAAGCTAACTCATGTATTTCGCGTGGATTTGAAGGTAACTCGTTTGTTTCGCATGCAGTTGGAGCTATACCACCTATATCCCAAGTGTTTGAAGCTCAATCATTTGTTTCGCATGGATTTGAAGCTAAACCTTCTACATCGCATTGATTTGCAGCTAAATCATGTGTTTCGCATGGATTTGAAACTAACTCGTTTGTTTCGCATGCAGTTGTAGCTAAATAATGTATATCACAAGTATTTGTAGCTAAATCATTTGTATCGCATGGATTTGAAGCTAAGCCTTCTACTTCGCATTGATTTGAAGCTTAATCATTTGTTTCGCATAGAACTGAAGCTACATCGTTTGTTCCGCCTGCTTTTGAAGCTATATCACTTATATCGTAAGTATTTGAAGCTAAATCATATGTGTCGCATGGATTTGAAGCTAAACCTTCTACATCGCATTGATTTGAAGCTAACTCATGTGTTTCGCGTGGATTTGAAGGTAACTCGTTTGTTTCGCATGCAGTTGGAGTTATACCACCTATATCCCAAGTGTTTGAAGCTCAATCATTTGTTTCGCATGGTTTTGAAGCTAAACCTTCTACATCGCATTGATTTTAAGCTAAATCATATGTTTCGCATGGATTTGAAGCTAACTCGTTTGTTTCGCATGCAGTTGTAGCTAAATAATGTATATCACAAGTATTTGTAGCTAAATCATTTGTTCCGCATGGATTTGAAGCTAAGACATCTACTATGCATTGATTTGAAGCTAAATCATTTGTTTCGCATGGATTTGAAGCTAAACCTTCTACATCGCATTGATTTGAAGCTAAATCATGTGTATCCCATGTATTTGAAGCTAACTCGTTTGTTTCGCATGCAGTTGTAGCTAAATAATGTATATCACAAGTATTTGTAGCTAAACCATTTGTTTCGCATGGATTTGAAGCTGAACCTTCTACATCGCATTGATTTGCAAATGAATCATGTGTTTCGCGAGGATTTGAAGCTAACTCGTTCGTTTCGCCTGAATTTGAATCTATATCACTTATATCGCAACTATTTGAAACTAAATCATGTGTTTCGCTTGGATTTGAAGCTAAACCTTTTACATCGCATTGATTTGACGCTAACTCATGTGTTTTGCGTGGATTTGACGGTAACTCGTTTGTTTCGCATGCAGTTGGAGCTATACCACCTATATCCCAAGTGTTTGAAGCTCAATCATTTGTTTCGCATGGATTTGAAGCTAAACCTTCTTCATCGAATTGATTTGAAGCTAAATCTTGTATATCGCATGGATTTGAAGCTAAACCTTCTACATCGCATTGATTTGCTGCTAAATCATGTGTTTCGCATGGATTTGAAGCTAACTCGTTCGTTGCGCATACAGTTAAATCTAAATAACGTATATCAAAAGTATTTGAAGCTAAACCATTTGTTTCGCATGCATTTGAAGCTAAGCCTTCTACTTCGCATTAATTGGAAGCTAAATCACGAGTTTTGCATGGATTTGAATCTGAACCTTCTACATCGCTTTGATTTGCAAATGAATCATGTGTTTCGCATGGATTTGAAGCTAACTCGTTCGTTTCGCCTGTATTTGAATCTATATCACTTATATCGCAACTATTTGTAGCAAAATCATGTGTTTCGCTTGGATTTGAAGCTAAACCTTCTACATCGCATTCATTTGAACCAATTCATGTGTTTCGCGTGGATTTGAAGGTAACTCGTTTGTTTCGCATGCAGTTGAAGTTATATCACCTTTATCCCAAGTGTTTGAAGCTCAATCATTTGTTTCACATGGATTTGAAGCTAAACCTTCTACATCGCATTGATTTGAAGCTAACTCATTTGTTTTGCATAGAACTGAAGCTAAACCTTCTACATCGCATTGATTTGCAGCTAAATCATGTGTTTCGCATGGATTTGAAGCTAACTCGTTCGTTGCGCATACAGTTAAATCTCAATAACGTATATCACAAGTAATTGAAGCTAAACCATTTGTTTCGCATGGATTTGAAGCTAAGCCTTCTACTTCGCATTAATTGGAAGCTAAATCACGTGTTTCTCTTGGATTTGCAGCTAAACCTTCTACATCGCATTCATTTGAACCAATTCATGTGTTTCGCGTGGATTTGAAGGTAACTCGTTTGTTTCGCATGCAGTTGGAGCTATACCACCTATATCCCAAGTGTTTGAAGCTCAATCATTTGTTTCGCATGTATTTGAAGCTAAACCTTCTACATCGCATTGATTTTAAGCTAAATCATGTGTTTCGCATGGATTTGAAGCTAACTCGTTTGTTTCGCATGCAGTTGTAGCTAAAAAGTGTATATCACGAGTATTTGTAGCTAAATCATTTGTTTCGCATGTATTTGAAGCTAAGCCTGCTACTTCGCATTGATTTGAAGCTAAATCATTTGTTTCGCATAGAACTGAAGCTACCTCGTTTGTTCCTCCTGCTTTTGAAGCTATATGACTTATATCGCAAGTATTTGAAGCTAAATCATATGTGTCGCATGGATTTGAAGCTGAACCTACTACATCGAATTGATTTGAAGCTAAATCTTGTGTATCGCATGGATTTGAAGCTAACTCGTTCGTTTGGCCTGCAGTTGAATCTACATCACTTATATCGCAAGTATTTGAAGCTAAATCATGTGTATCGCGTGGATTTTGAAGCTAACTCGTTTGATTAGTCTGCATTTGAAGCTATATCACTTATACGCCAAGTGTTTGAAGATAAATCATTTGTTTCGCATGGATTTGGAGCTAAACCTTCTACATCGCATTTATTTGCAGCTAAATCATGTGTTTCGCTTGGATTTGAAGCTAACTCGTTCGTTGCGCATACAGTTAAATCTAAATAACGTATATCAAAAGTATTTGAAGCTAAACCATTTGTTTCGCATGCATTTGAAGCTAAGCCTTCTACTTCGCATTAATTGGAAGCTAAATCACGAGTTTTGCATGGATTTGAATCTGAACCTTCTACATCGCATTGATTTGCAAATGAATCATGTGTTTCGCATGGATTTGAAGCTAACTCGTTCGTTTCGCCTGTATTTGAATCTATATCACTTATATCGCAACTATTTGTAGCAAAATCATGTGTTTCGCTTGGATTTGAAGCTAAACCTTCTACATCGCATTCATTTGAACCAATTCATGTGTTTCGCGTGGATTTGAAGGTAACTCGTTTGTTTCGCATGCAGTTGAAGTTATATCACATTTATCCCAAGTGTTTGAAGCTCAATCATTTGTTTCACATGGATTTGAAGCTAAACCTTCTACATCGCATTGATTTGAAGCTAACTCATTTGTTTTGCATAGAACTGAAGCTAAACCTTCTACATCGCATTGATTTGCAGCTAAATCATGTGTTTCGCATGGATTTGAAGCTAACTCGTTCGTTGCGCATACAGTTAAATTTCAATAACGTATATCACAAGTAATTGAAGCTAAACCATTTGTTTCGCATGGATTTGAAGCTAAGCCTTCTACTTCGCATTAATTGGAAGCTAAATCACGTGTTTCTCTTGGATTTGCAGCTAAACCTTCTACATCGCATTCATTTGAACCAATTCATGTGTTTCGCGTGGATTTGAAGGTAACTCGTTTGTTTCGCATGCAGTTGGAGCTATACCACCTATATCCCAAGTGTTTGAAGCTCAATCATTTGTTTCGCATGGATTTGAAGCTAAACCTTCTACATCGCATTGATTTTAAGCTAAATCATGTGTTTCGCATGGATTTGAAGCTAACTCGTTTGTTTCGCATGCAGTTGTAGCTAAAAAGTGTATATCACGAGTATTTGTAGCTAAATCATTTGTTTCGCATGGATTTGAAGCTAAGCCTGCTACTTCGCATTGATTTGAAGCTAAATCATTTGTTTCGCATAGAACTGAAGCTACCTCATTTGTTCCTCCTGCTTTTGAAGCTATATGACTTATATCGCAAGTATTTGAAGCTAAATCATATGTGTCGCGTGGATTTTGAAGCTAACTCGTTTGATTAGTCTGCATTTGAAGCTATATCACTTATACGCCAAGTGTTTGAAGATAAATCATTTGTTTCGCATGGATTTGGAGCTAAACCTTCTACATCGCATTGATTTGCAGCTAAATCATGTGTTTCGCTTGGATTTGAAGCTAACTCGTTCGTTGCGCATACAGTTAAATCTAAATAACGTATATCAAAAGTATTTGAAGCTAAACCATTTGTTTCGCATGCATTTGAAGCTAAGCCTTCTACTTCGCATTAATTGGAAGCTAAATCACGTGTTTTGCATGGATTTGAATCTGAACCTTCTACATCGCATTGATTTGCAAATGAATCATGTGTTTCGCATGGATTTGAAGCTAACTCGTTCGTTTCGCCTGTATTTGAATCTATATCACTTATATCGCAACTATTTGTAGCAAAATCATGTGTTTCGCTTGGATTTGAAGCTAAACCTTCTACATCGCATTCACTTGAACCAATTCATGTGTTTCGCGTGGATTTGAAGGTAACTCGTTTGTTTCGCATGCAGTTGAAGTTATATCACCTTTATCCCAAGTGTTTGAAGCTCAATCATTTGTTTCACATGGATTTGAAGCTAAACCTTCTACATCGCATTGATTTGAAGCTAACTCATTTGTTTTGCATAGAACTGAAGCTAAACCTTCTACATCGCATTGATTTGCAGCTAAATCATGTGTTTCGCATGGATTTGAAGCTAACTCGTTCGTTGCGCATACAGTTAAATCTCAATAACGTATATCACAAGTAATTGAAGCTAAACCATTTGTTTCGCATGGATTTGAAGCTAAGCCTTCTACTTCGCATTAATTGGAAGCTAAATCACGTGTTTCTCTTGGATTTGCAGCTAAACCTTCTACATAGCATTGATTTTAAGCTAAATCATGTGTTTCGCATGGATTTGAAGCTAACTCGTTTGTTTCGCATGCAGTTGTAGCTAAAAAGTGTATATCACGAGTATTTGTAGCTAAATCATTTGTTTCGCATGGATTTGAAGCTAAGCCTGCTACTTCGCATTGATTTGAAGCTAAATCATTTGTTTCGCATAGAACTGAAGCTACCTCGTTTGTCCCTCCTGCTTTTGAAGCTATATGACTTATACCGCAAGTATTTGAAGCTAAATCATATGTGTCGCATGGATTTGAAGCTGAACATACTACATCGAATTGATTTGAAGCTAAATCTTGTGTATCGCATGGATTTGAAGCTAAACCTTCTACACCGCATTGATTTGCAGCTAAATCATGTGTTTCGCATGGATTTGAAGCTAACTCGTTCGTTTGGCCTGCAGTTGAATCTACATCACTTATATCGCAAGTATTTGAAGCTAAATCATGTGTATCGCGTGGATTTTGAAGCTAACTCGTTCGTTGCGCATACAGTTAAATCTCAATAACGTATATCACAAGTAATTGATGCTAAACCATTTGTTTCGCATGGATTTGAAGCTAAGCCTTCTACTTCGCATTAATTGGAAGCTAAATCACGTGTTTCGCATGGATTTGAAACTAACTCGTTTGTTTCGCATGCAGTTGTAGCTAAATAATCTATATCACAAGTATTTGTAGCTAAACCATTCGTTTCGCATGGATTTGAAGCTAAGCCCTCTACTTCGCATTGATTTGAAGCTAAATCATTTGTTTCGCATGGAATTGAAGCTACCTCGTTTGTTCCTCCAGATTTTGAAGCTATATCACATATATCGCAAGTATTTGAAGCTAAATCATGTGCGTCGCATGGATTTGAAGCTGAACTTTCTACATCGCATTGATTGGAAGCTAAATCTTGTGTATCGCATGGATTTGAAGCTAAACCCTCTACATCGCATTGATTTGCAACTAAATCATGTGTTTCGCATGGATCTGAAGCTAACTCGTTTGTTTCGCCTGCATTTGAAGCTATATCACTTATATTCGCAAGCATTTGATGCTAAATCATTCGTTTCGCATGGATTTGAAGCTAAACCTTCTACATCGCATGGATTTGAAGCTAAACTTTCTAGATCGCATTGATTTGTAGCTAAATCACGTGTATCCCATGTATTTGAAGCTAACTCGTTTGTTTCGCATGCAGTTGTAGCTAAATAATGTATATCACAAGTATTTGTAGCTAAACCATTCGTTTCGCATGGATTTGAAGCTAAGCCCTCTACTTCGCATTGATTTGAAGCTAAATCATTTGTTTCGCATGGAATTGAAGCTACCTCGTTTGTTCCTCCAGATTTTGAAGCTATATCACTTATATCGCAAGTATTTGAAGCTAAATCATGTGCGTCGCATGGATTTGAAGCTAAACCTTCTAGATCGCATTGATTTGTAGCTAAATCACGTGTTTCGCATGGATTACAAGCTAAGCCTTCTACTTCGCATTAATAGGAAGCTAAAGCACGTGATTCGCTTGGATTTGAAGCTAAACCTTCTACATCGCATTCATTTGAAGCTGAAACATGTGTTTCGCGTAGATTTGAAGGTAACTCGTTTGTTTCGCATGCAGTTGTAGCTAAATAATGTATATCACAAGTAATTGAAGCTAAACCATTTGTTTCGCATGGATTTGAAGCTAAGCCTTCTACTTCGCATTAATTGGAAGCTAAATCACGTGTTTCTCTTGGATTTGCAGCTAAACCTTCTACATCGCATTCATTTGAACCAATTCATGTGTTTCGCGTGGATTTGAAGGTAACTCGTTTGTTTCGCATGCAGTTGGAGCTATACCACCTATATCCTAAGTGTTTGAAGCTCAATCATTTGTTTCGCATGGATTTGAAGCTAAACCTTCTACATCGCATTGATTTTAAGCTAAATCATGTGTTTCGCATGGATTTGAAGCTAACTCGTTTGTTTCGCATGCAGTTGTAGCTAAAAAGTGTATATCACGAGTATTTGTAGCTAAATCATTTGTTTCGCATGGATTTGAAGCTAAGCCTGCTACTTCGCATTGATTTGAAGCTAAATCATTTGTTTCGCATAGAACTGAAGCTACCTCATTTGTTCCTCCTGCTTTTGAAGCTATATGACTTATATCGCAAGTATTTGAAGCTAAATCATATGTGTCGCATGGATTTGAAGCTGAACCTACTACATCGAATTGATTTGAAGCTAAATCTTGTGTATCGCATGGATTTGAAGCTAAACCTTCTACACCGCATTGATTTGCAGCTAAATCATGTGTTTCGCATGGATTTGAAGCTAACTCGTTCGTTTGGCCTGCAGTTGAATCTACATCACTTATATCGCAAGTATTTGAAGCTAAATCATGTGTATCGCGTGGATTTTGAAGCTAACTCGTTTGATTAGTCTGCATTTGAAGCTATATCACTTATACGCCAAGTGTTTGAAGATAAATCATTTGTTTCGCATGGATTTGGAGCTAAACCTTCTACATCGCATTGATTTGCAGCTAAATCATGTGTTTCGCTTGGATTTGAAGCTAACTCGTTCGTTGCGCATACAGTTAAATCTAAATAACGTATATCAAAAGTATTTGAAGCTAAACCATTTGTTTCGCATGCATTTGAAGCTAAGCCTTCTACTTCGCATTAATTGGAAGCTAAATCACGTGTTTTGCATGGATTTGAATCTGAACCTTCTACATCGCATTGATTTGCAAATGAATCATGTGTTTCGCATGGATTTGAAGCTAACTCGTTCGTTTCGCCTGTATTTGAATCTATATCACTTATATCGCAACTATTTGTAGCAAAATCATGTGTTTCGCTTGGATTTGAAGCTAAACCTTCTACATCGCATTCACTTGAACCAATTCATGTGTTTCGCGTGGATTTGAAGGTAACTCGTTTGTTTCGCATGCAGTTGAAGTTATATCACCTTTATCCCAAGTGTTTGAAGCTCAATCATTTGTTTCACATGGATTTGAAGCTAAACCTTCTACATCGCATTGATTTGAAGCTAACTCATTTGTTTTGCATTGAACTGAAGCTAAACCTTCTACATCGCATTGATTTGCAGCTAAATCATGTGTTTCGCATGGATTTGAAGCTAACTCGTTCGTTGCGCATACAGTTAAATCTCAATAACGTATATCACAAGTAATTGAAGCTAAACCATTTGTTTCGCATGGATTTGAAGCTAAGCCTTCTACTTCGCATTAATTGGAAGCTAAATCACGTGTTTCTCTTGGATTTGCAGCTAAACCTTCTACATCGCATTCATTTGAACCAATTCATGTGTTTCGCGTGGATTTGAAGGTAACTCGTTTGTTTCGCATGCAGTTGGAGCTATACCACCTATATCCCAAGTGTTTGAAGCTCAATCATTTGTTTCGCATGGATTTGAAGCTAAACCTTCTACATAGCATTGATTTTAAGCTAAATCATGTGTTTCGCATGGATTTGAAGCTAACTCGTTTGTTTCGCATGCAGTTGTAGCTAAAAAGTGTATATCACGAGTATTTGTAGCTAAATCATTTGTTTCGCATGGATTTGAAGCTAAGCCTGCTACTTCGCATTGATTTGAAGCTAAATCATTTGTTTCGCATAGAACTGAAGCTACCTCGTTTGTTCCTCCTGCTTTTGAAGCTATATGACTTATACCGCAAGTATTTGAAGCTAAATCATATGTGTCGCATGGATTTGAAGCTGAACCTACTACATCGAATTGATTTGAAGCTAAATCTTGTGTATCGCATGGATTTGAAGCTAAACCTTCTACACCGCATTGATTTGCAGCTAAATCATGTGTTTCGCATGGATTTGAAGCTAACTCGTTCGTTTGGCCTGCAGTTGAATCTACATCACTTATATCGCAAGTATTTGAAGCTAAATCATGTGTATCGCGTGGATTTTGAAGCTAACTCGTTCGTTGCGCATACAGTTAAATCTCAATAACGTATATCACAAGTAATTGATGCTAAACCATTTGTTTCGCATGGATTTGAAGCTAAGCCTTCTACTTCGCATTAATTGGAAGCTAAATCACGTGTTTCGCATGGATTTGAAACTAACTCGTTTGTTTCGCATGCAGTTGTAGCTAAATAATCTATATCACAAGTATTTGTAGCTAAACCATTCGTTTCGCATGGATTTGAAGCTAAGCCCTCTACTTCGCATTGATTTGAAGCTAAATCATTTGTTTCGCATGGAATTGAAGCTACCTCGTTTGTTCCACCAGATTTTGAAGCTATATCACATATATCGCAAGTATTTGAAGCTAAATCATGTGCGTCGCATGGATTTGAAGCTGAACTTTCTACATCGCATTGATTGGAAGCTAAATCTTGTGTATCGCATGGATTTGAAGCTAAACCCTCTACATCGCATTGATTTGCAACTAAATCATGTGTTTCGCATGGATCTGAAGCTAACTCGTTTGTTTCGCCTGCATTTGAAGCTATATCACTTATATTCGCAAGCATTTGATGCTAAATCATTCGTTTCGCATGGATTTGAAGCTAAACCTTCTACATCGCATGGATTTGAAGCTAAACTTTCTAGATCGCATTGATTTGTAGCTAAATCACGTGTATCCCATGTATTTGAAGCTAACTCGTTTGTTTCGCATGCAGTTGTAGCTAAATAATGTATATCACAAGTATTTGTAGCTAAACCATTCGTTTCGCATGGATTTGAAGCTAAGCCCTCTACTTCGCATTGATTTGAAGCTAAATCATTTGTTTCGCATGGAATTGAAGCTACCTCGTTTGTTCCTCCAGATTTTGAAGCTATATCACTTATATCGCAAGTATTTGAAGCTAAATCATGTGCGTCGCATGGATTTGAAGCTAAACCTTCTAGATCGCATTGATTTGTAGCTAAATCACGTGTTTCGCATGGATTACAAGCTAAGCCTTCTACTTCGCATTAATAGGAAGCTAAAGCACGTGATTCGCTTGGATTTGAAGCTAAACCTTCTACATCGCATTCATTTGAAGCTGAAACATGTGTTTCGCGTAGATTTGAAGGTAACTCGTTTGTTTCGCATGCAGTTGTAGCTAAATAATGTATATCACAAGTAATTGAAGCTAAACCATTTGTTTCGCATGGATTTGAAGCTAAGCCTTCTACTTCGCATTAATTGGAAGCTAAATCACGTGTTTCTCTTGGATTTGCAGCTAAACCTTCTACATCGCATTCATTTGAACCAATTCATGTGTTTCGCGTGGATTTGAAGGTAACTCGTTTGTTTCGCATGCAGTTGGAGCTATACCACCTATATCCCAAGTGTTTGAAGCTCAATCATTTGTTTCGCATGGATTTGAAGCTAAACCTTCTACATCGCATTGATTTTAAGCTAAATCATGTGTTTCGCATGGATTTGAAGCTAACTCGTTTGTTTCGCATGCAGTTGTAGCTAAAAAGTGTATATCACGAGTATTTGTAGCTAAATCATTTGTTTCGCATGGATTTGAAGCTAAGCCTGCTACTTCGCATTGATTTGAAGCTAAATCATTTGTTTCGCATAGAACTGAAGCTACCTCATTTGTTCCTCCTGCTTTTGAAGCTATATGACTTATATCGCAAGTATTTGAAGCTAAATCATATGTGTCGCATGGATTTGAAGCTGAACCTACTACATCGAATTGATTTGAAGCTAAATCTTGTGTATCGCATGGATTTGAAGCTAAACCTTCTACACCGCATTGATTTGCAGCTAAATCATGTGTTTCGCATGGATTTGAAGCTAACTCGTTCGTTTGGCCTGCAGTTGAATCTACATCACTTATATCGCAAGTATTTGAAGCTAAATCATGTGTATCGCGTGGATTTTGAAGCTAACTCGTTTGATTAGTCTGCATTTGAAGCTATATCACTTATACGCCAAGTGTTTGAAGATAAATCATTTGTTTCGCATGGATTTGGAGCTAAACCTTCTACATCGCATTGATTTGCAGCTAAATCATGTGTTTCGCTTGGATTTGAAGCTAACTCGTTCGTTGCGCATACAGTTAAATCTAAATAACGTATATCAAAAGTATTTGAAGCTAAACCATTTGTTTCGCATGCATTTGAAGCTAAGCCTTCTACTTCGCATTAATTGGAAGCTAAATCACGTGTTTTGCATGGATTTGAATCTGAACCTTCTACATCGCATTGATTTGCAAATGAATCATGTGTTTCGCATGGATTTGAAGCTAACTCGTTCGTTTCGCCTGTATTTGAATCTATATCACTTATATCGCAACTATTTGTAGCAAAATCATGTGTTTCGCTTGGATTTGAAGCTAAACCTTCTACATCGCATTCACTTGAACCAATTCATGTGTTTCGCGTGGATTTGAAGGTAACTCGTTTGTTTCGCATGCAGTTGAAGTTATATCACCTTTATCCCAAGTGTTTGAAGCTCAATCATTTGTTTCACATGGATTTGAAGCTAAACCTTCTACATCGCATTGATTTGAAGCTAACTCATTTGTTTTGCATTGAACTGAAGCTAAACCTTCTACATCGCATTGATTTGCAGCTAAATCATGTGTTTCGCATGGATTTGAAGCTAACTCGTTCGTTGCGCATACAGTTAAATCTCAATAACGTATATCACAAGTAATTGAAGCTAAACCATTTGTTTCGCATGGATTTGAAGCTAAGCCTTCTACTTCGCATTAATTGGAAGCTAAATCACGTGTTTCTCTTGGATTTGCAGCTAAACTTCTACATCGCATTCATTTGAACCAATTCATGTGCTTTCGCGTGGATTTGAAGGTAACTCGTTTGTTTCGCATGCAGTGGAGCTATACCACCCTATATCCCAAGTGTTTGAAGCTCAATCATTTGTTTCGCATGGATTTGAAGCTAAACCTTCTACATAGCATTGATTTTAAGCTAAATCATGTGTTTCGCATGGATTTGAAGCTAACTCGTTTGTTTCGCATGCAGTTGTAGCTAAAAAGTGTATATCACGAGTATTTGTAGCTAAATCATTTGTTTCGCATGGATTTGAAGCTAAGCCTGCTACTTCGCATTGATTTGAAGCTAAATCATTTGTTTCGCATAGAACTGAAGCTACCTCGTTTGTTCCTCCTGCTTTTGAAGCTATATGACTTATAACCGCAAGTATTTGAAGCTAAATCATATGTGTCGCATGGATTTGAAGCTGACCCTACTACATCGAATTGATTTGAAGCTAAATCTTGTGTATCGCATGATTTGAAGCTAAACCTTCTACACCGCATTGATTTGCAGCTAAATCATGTGTTTCGCATGGATTGAAGCTAAACTCGTTCGTTTGGCCTGCAGTTGAATCTACATCACTTATATCGCAAGTATTTGAAGCTAAATCATGTGTATCGCGTGGATTTTGAAGCTAACTCGTTCGTTGCGCATACAGTTAAATCTCAATAACGTATATCACAAGTAATTGATTGCTAAACCATTTGTTTCGCATGGATTTGAAGCTAAGCCTTCTACTTCGCATTAATTGGAGCTAAATCACGTGTTTCGCATGGATTTGAAACTAACTCGTTTGTTTCGCATGCAGTTGTAGCTAAATAATCTATATCACAAGTATTTGTAGCTAAACCATTCGTTTCGCATGGATTTGAAGCTAAGCCCTCTACTTCGCATTGATTTGAAGCTAAATCATTTGTTTCGCATGGAATTGAAGCTACCTCGTTTGTTCCACCAGATTTTGAAGCTATATCACATATATCGCAAGTATTTGAAGCTAAATCATGTGCGTCGCATGGATTTGAAGCTGAACTTTCTACATCGCATTGATTGGAAGCTAAATCTTGTGTATCGCATGGATTTGAAGCTAAACCCTCTACATCGCATTGATTTGCAACTAAATCATGTGTTTCGCATGGATCTGAAGCTAACTCGTTTGTTTCGCCTGCATTTGAAGCTATATCACTTATATTCGCAAGCATTTGATGCTAAATCATTCGTTTCGCATGGATTTGAAGCTAAAACTTCTACATCGCATGGATTTGAAGCTAAACCTTCTAGATCGCATTGATTTGTAGCTAAATCACGTGTATCCCATGTATTTGAAGCTAACTCGTTTGTTTCGCATGCAGTTGTAGCTAAATAATGTATATCACAAGTATTTGTAGCTAAACCATTCGTTTCGCATGGATTGAAGCTAAGCCCTCTACTTCGCATTGATTTGAAGCTAAATCATTTGTTTCGCATGGAATTGAAGCTACCTCGTTTGTTCCTCCAGATTTTGAAGCTATATCACTTATATCGCAAGTATTTGAAGCTAAATCATGTGCGTCGCATGGATTTGAAGCTAAACCTTCTAGATCGCATTGATTTGTAGCTAAATCACGTGTTTCGCATGGATTACAAGCTAAGCCTTCTACTTCGCATTAATAGGAAGCTTAAGCACGTGATTCGCTTGGATTTGAAGCTAAACCTTCTACATCGCATTCATTTGAAGCTGAAACATGTGTTTCGCGTAGATTTGAAGGTAACTCGTTTGTTTCGCATGCAGTTGTAGCTAAATAATGTATATCACAAGTATTTGTAGCTAAATAATTTGTTTCGCATGGATTTGAAGCTAAGCCTCCTACTTCGCATTGATTTGAAGATAAATCATTTGTTTCGCATAGAACTGAAGCTACCTCGTTTGTTCCTCCTGCTTTTGAAGCCATATCATTTATATCGCAAGTATTTGAAGCTAAATCATATGTGTCGCATGGATTTGAAGCTAACTCATGTATTTCGCGTGGATTTGAAGGTAACTCGTTTGTTTCGCATGCAGTTGGAGCTATACCACCCATATCCCAAGTGTTTGAAGCTCAATCATTTGTTTCGCATGGATTTGAAGCTAAACCTTCTACATCGCATTGATTTGCAGCTAAATCATGTGTTTCGCATTGATTTGAAACTAACTCGTTTGTTTCGCATGCAGTTGTAGCTAAATAATGTATATCACAAGTATTTGTAGCTAAATCATTTGTTTCGCATGGAATTGAAGCTAAGCCTTCTACTTCGCATTGATTTGAAGCTTAATCATTTGTTTCGCATAGAACTGAAGCTACATCGTTTGTTCCGCCTGCTTTTGAAGCTATATCACTTATATCGTAAGTATTTGAAGCTAAATCATATGTGTCGCATGGATTTGAAGCTAAACCTTCTACATCGCATTGATTTGAAGCTAACTCATGTGTTTCGCGTGGATTTGAAGGTAACTCGTTTGTTTCGCATGCAGTTGGAGCTATACCACCTATATCCCAAGTGTTTGAAGCTCAATCATTTGTTTCGCATGGTTTTGAAGCTAAACCTTCTACATCGCATTGATTTTAAGCTAAATCATGTGTTTCGCATGGATTTGAAGCTAACTCGTTTGTTTCGCATGCAGTTGTAGCTAAATAATGTATATCACAAGTATTTGTAGCTAAATCATTTGTTCCGCATGGATTTGAAGCTAAGACTTCTACTCCGCATTGATTTGAAGCTAAATCATTTGTTTCGCATGGATTTGAAGCTAAACCTTCTACATCGCATTGATTTGAAGCTAAATCATGTGTATCCCATGTATTTGAAGCTAACTCGTTTGTTTCGCATGCAGTTGTAGCTAAATAATGTATATCACAAGTATTTGTAGCCAAACCATTTGTTTCGCATGGATTTGAAGCTGAACCTTCTACATCGCATTGATTTGCAAATGAATCATGTGTTTCGCGTGGATTTGAAGCTAACTCGTTCGTTTCGCCTGAATTTGAATCTATATCACTTATATCGCAACTATTTGAAACTAAATCATGTGTTTCGCTTGGATTTGAAGCTAAACCTTTTACATCGCATTGATTTGACGCTAACTCATGTGTTTTGCGTGGATTTGACGGTAACTCGTTTGTTTCGCATGCAGTTGGAGCTATACCACCTATATCCCAAGTGTTTGAAGCTCAATCATTTGTTTCGCATGGATTTGAAGCTAAACCTTCTACATCGCATTGATTTTAAGCTAAATCATGTGTTTCGCATGGATTTGAAGCTAACTCGTTTGTTTCGCATGCAGTTGTAGCTAAATAGTGTATATCACGAGTATTTGTAGCTAAATCATTTGTTTCGCATGGATTTGAAGCTAAATCATTTGTTTCGCATAGAACTGAAGCTACCTCGTTTGTTCCTCCTGCTTTTGAAGCTATATCACTTATATCGCAAGTATTTGAAGCTAAATCATATGTGTCGCATGGATTTGAAGCTGAACCTTCTTCATCGAATTGATTTGAAGCTAAATCTTGTATATCGCATGGATTTGAAGCTAAACCTTCTACATCGCATTGATTTGCTGCTAAATCATGTGTTTCGCATGGATTTGAAGCTAACTCGTTCGTTGCGCATACAGTTAAATCTAAATAACGTATATCAAAAGTATTTGAAGCTAAACCATTTGTTTCGCATGCATTTGAAGCTAAGCCTTCTACTTCGCATTAATTGGAAGCTAAATCACGAGTTTTGCATGGATTTGAATCTGAACCTTCTACATCGCATTGATTTGCAAATGAATCATGTGTTTCGCATGGATTTGAAGCTAACTCGTTCGTTTCGCCTGTATTTGAATCTATATCACTTATATCGCAACTATTTGTAGCAAAATCATGTGTTTCGCTTGGATTTGAAGCTAAACCTTCTACATCGCATTCATTTGAACCAATTCATGTGTTTCGCGTTGATTTGAAGGTAACTCGTTTGTTTCGCATGCAGTTGAAGTTATATCACCTTTATCCCAAGTGTTTGAAGCTCAATCATTTGTTTCACATGGATTTGAAGCTAAACCTTCTACATCGCATTGATTTTAAGCTAAATCATGTGTTTCGCATGGATTTGAAGCTAACTCGTTTGTTCCGCATGCAGTTGTAGCTAAAAAGTGTATATCACGAGTATTTGTAGCTAAATCATTTGTTTCGCATGTATTTGAAGCTAAGCCTGCTACTTCGCATTGATTTGAAGCTAAATCATTTGTTTCGCATAGAACTGAAGCTACCTCGTTTGTTCCTCCTGCTTTTGAAGCTATATGACTTATATCGCAAGTATTTGAAGCTAAATCATATGTGTCGCATGGATTTGAAGCTGAACCTACTACATCGAATTGATTTGAAGCTAAATCTTGTGTATCGCATGGATTTGAAGCTAACTCGTTCGTTTGGCCTGCAGTTGAATCTACATCACTTATATCGCAAGTATTTGAAGCTAAATCATGTGTATCGTGTGGATTTTGAAGCTAACTCGTTTGATTAGTCTGCATTTGAAGCTATATCACTTATACGCCAAGTGTTTGAAGATAAATCATTTGTTTCGCATGGATTTGGAGCTAAACCTTCTACATCGCATTGATTTGCAAATGAATCATGTGTTTCGCATGGATTTGAAGCTAACTCGTTCGTTTCGCCTGTATTTGAATCTATATCACTTATATCGCAACTATTTGTAGCAAAATCATGTGTTTCGCTTGGATTTGAAGCTAAACCTTCTACATCGCATTCATTTGAACCAATTCATGTGTTTCGCGTGGATTTGAAGGTAACTCGTTTGTTTCGCATGCAGTTGAAGTTATATCACATTTATCCCAAGTGTTTGAAGCTCAATCATTTGTTTCACATGGATTTGAAGCTAAACCTTCTACATCGCATTGATTTGAAGCTAACTCATTTGTTTTGCATAGAACTGAAGCTAAACCTTCTACATCGCATTGATTTGCAGCTAAATCATGTGTTTCGCATGGATTTGAAGCTAACTCGTTCGTTGCGCACACAGTTAAATCTCAATAACGTATATCACAAGTAATTGAAGCTAAACCATTTGTTTCGCATGGATTTGAAGCTAAGCCTTCTACTTCGCATTAATTGGAAGCTAAATCACGTGTTTCTCTTGGATTTGCAGCTAAACCTTCTACATCGCATTCATTTGAACCAATTCATGTGTTTCGCGTGGATTTGAAGGTAACTCGTTTGTTTCGCATGCAGTTGGAGCTATACCACCTATATCCCAAGTGTTTGAAGCTCAATCATTTGTTTCGCATGGATTTGAAGCTAAACCTTCTACATCGCATTGATTTTAAGCTAAATCATGTGTTTCGCATGGATTTGAAGCTAACTCGTTTGTTTCGCATGCAGTTGTAGCTAAAAAGTGTATATCACGAGTATTTGTAGCTAAATCATTTGTTTCGCATGGATTTGAAGCTAAGCCTGCTACTTCGCATTGATTTGAAGCTAAATCATTTGTTTCGCATAGAACTGAAGCTACCTCATTTGTTCCTCCTGCTTTTGAAGCTATATGACTTATATCGCAAGTATTTGAAGCTAAATCATATGTGTCGCATGGATTTGAAGCTGAACCTACTACATCGAATTGATTTGAAGCTAAATCTTGTGTATCGCATGGATTTGAAGCTAAACCTTCTACACCGCATTGATTTGCAGCTAAATCATGTGTTTCGCATGGATTTGAAGCTAACTCGTTCGTTTGGCCTGCAGTTGAATCTACATCACTTATATCGCAAGTATTTGAAGCTAAATCATGTGTATCGCGTGGATTTTGAAGCTAACTCGTTTGATTAGTCTGCATTTGAAGCTATATCACTTATACGCCAAGTGTTTGAAGATAAATCATTTGTTTCGCATGGATTTGGAGCTAAACCTTCTACATCGCATTGATTTGCAGCTAAATCATGTGTTTCGCTTGGATTTGAAGCTAACTCGTTCGTTGCGCATACAGTTAAATCTAAATAACGTATATCAAAAGTATTTGAAGCTAAACCATTTGTTTCGCATGCATTTGAAGCTAAGCCTTCTACTTCGCATTAATTGGAAGCTAAATCACGTGTTTTGCATGGATTTGAATCTGAACCTTCTACATCGCATTGATTTGCAAATGAATCATGTGTTTCGCATGGATTTGAAGCTAACTCGTTCGTTTCGCCTGTATTTGAATCTATATCACTTATATCGCAAGTATTTGAAGCTAAATCATGTTTTTCGCTTGGATTTGAAGCTAAACCTTCTACATCGCATTTGTTTGAACCAATTCATGTGTTTCGCGTGGATTGGAAGGTAACTCGATTGTTTCGCATGCAGTTGAAGCTATATCACATTTATGCCAAGTGTTTGAACCTCAATCATTTGTTTCGTATGGATTTGAAGCTAAACCGTCTACATCGCATTGATTTGAAGCTAACTCATGTGTTTCGCGTGGATTTGAAGGTAACTCGTTTGTTTCGCATGCAGTTGAAGCTATAACACCTATATCCCAAGTGTGTGAAGCAAAATCATTTGTTTCGCATGGATTTGAAGCTAAACCGTCTACATCGCATTGATTTTAAGCTAAATCATGTGTTTCGCATCGATCTGAAGCTAACTCGTTTGTTTCGCATGCAGTTGTAGCTAAATAATGTATATCACAAGTATTTGTAGCTAAACCATTTGTTTCACATGGATTTGAAGCTAAGACTTCTACTCCGCATTGATTTGAAGCTAAATCATTTGTTTCGCATGGATTTGAAGCTAAACCCTCTACATCGCATTGATTTGCAACTAAATCATGTGTTTCGCATGGATCTGAAGCTAACTCGTTTGTTTCGCATGCAGTTGTAGCTAAATAATGTATATCACAAGTATTTGTAGCTAAATCATTTGTTTCGCATGGATTTGAAGCTAAGCCTTCTACTCCGCATTGATTTGAAGATAAATCATTTGTTTCGCATGGATTTGAAGCTAAACCTTCTACATCGCATTGATTTGAAGCTAAATCATGTGTATCCCATGTATTTGAAGCTAACTCGTTTGTTTCGCATGCAGTTGTAGCTAAATAATGTATATCACAAGTATTTGTAGCTAAACCATTTGTTTCGCATGGATTTGAAGCTAAGCCCTCTACTTCGCATTGATTTGAAGCTAAATCATTTGTTTCGCATGGAATTGAAGCTACCTCGTTTGTTCCTCCAGATTTTGAAGCTATATCACTTATATCGCAAGTATTTGAAGCTAAATCATGTGCGTCGCATGGATTTGAAGCTGAACTTTCTACATCGCATTGATTTGAAGCTAAATCTTGTGTATCGCATGGATTTGAAGCTAAACCCTCTACATCGCATTGATTTGCAACTAAATCACGTGTTTCGCATGGATCTGAATCTAACTCGTTTGTTTCGCCTGCATTTGATGCTATATCACTTATATTCGCAAGCATTTGATGCTAAATCATTCGTTTCGCATGGATTTGAAGCTAAACCTTCTACATCCCATGGATTTGAAGCTAAATCATTTGTTTCGCATGGATTTGAAGCTAAGCCTTCTACTTCGCACTAATAGGAAGCTAAATCACGTGTTTTGCATGGATTTGAAGCTAAACCTTCTACATCGCATTGATTTGAACCTAAATCATGTGTTTCGCATGTATTTGAAGCTAACTCGTTTGTTTAGCATGCAGTTGTAGCTAAATAATGTATATCACAAGTATTTGTAGCTAAATCAATTGTTTCGCATGGATTTGAAGCTAAGCCGTCTACTTCGCATTCACTTGAAGCTAAATCATTTGCTTCGCATAGAACTGAAGCTACCTCGTTTGTTCCTCCTGCTTTTGAAGCTATATCACTTATATCGCAAGTATTTGAAGCTAAATCATATGTGTCGCATGGATTTGAAGCTGAACCTTCTACATCGAATTGATTTGAAGCTAAATCTTGTGTTTCGCATGGATTTGAAGGTAAACCTTCAACATCGCATTGATTTGCAGCTAAATCATGTGTTCCGCATGGATTTGAAGCTAACTCGTTCGTTGCGCCTGCAGTTGAATCTACATCACTTATATAGCAAGTATTTGAAGCTAAATCATGTGTATCGCGTGGATTTTGAAGCTAACTCGTTTGATTAGTCTGCATTTGAAGCTATATCACTTATACCCCAAGTGTTTGAAGCTAAATCATTTGTTTCGCATGGATTTGGAGCTAAACCTTCTACATCGCATTGATTTGCAGCTAAATCATGTGTTTCGCATGGATTTGAAGCTAAACCTTCTACATCGCATTGATTTGAAGCTAACTCATGTGTTTCGCGTGGATTTGAAGGTAACTCGTTTGTTTCGCATGCAGTTGAAGCTATAACACCTATATCCCAAGTGTATGAAGCTCAATCATTTGTTTCGCATGGATTTTAAGCTAAACCGTCTACATCGCATTGATTTTAAGCTAAATCATGTGTTTCGCATGGATTTGAAGCTAACTCGTTTGTTTCGCATGCAGTTGTAGCTAAATAGTGTATATCACAAGTATTTGTAGCTAAACCATTTGTTTCGCATGGATTTGAAGCTAAACCTTCTACATCGCATTGATTTGAAGCTAAATCATGTGTATCCCATGTATTTGAAGCTAACTCGTTTGTTTCGCATGCAGTTGTAGCTAAATAATGTATATCACAAGTATTTGTAGCTAAACCATTTGTTTCGCGTGGAATTGAAGCTACCTCGTTTGTTCCTCCTGCTTTTGAAGCTATATCACTTATATCGCAAGTATTTGCAGCTAAATCATATGTGTCGCATGGATTTGAAGCTGAACCTTCTACATCGCATTGATTTGAAGCTAAATCTTGTAAATCGCATGGATTTGAAGCTAAACCTTCTACATCGCATTGATTTGAATCTAAATCATGTGTTTCGCATGGATTTGAAGCTAACTCGTTTGTTTCGCATGCAGTTGTAGCTAAATAATGTATATCACAAGTATTTGTAGCTAAACCATTTGTTGCGGATGGATTTGAAGCTAAACCTTCAACATCGCATTGATTTGAAGCTAAATCATGTGTATCCCATGTATTTGAAGCTAACTCGTTTGTTTCGCATGCAGTTGTAGCTAAATAATGTATATCACAAGTATTTGTAGCTAAACCATTTGTTTCGCATGGATTTGAAGCTAAGCCCTCTACTTCGCATTGATTTGAAGCTAAATCATTTGTTTCGCATGGAATTGAAGCTACCTCGTTTGTTCCTCCAGATTTTGAAGCTATATCACTTATATCGCAAGTATTTGAAGCTAAATCATGTGCGTCGCATGGATTTGAAGCTGAACTTTCTACATCGCATTGATTGGAAGCTAAATCTTGTGTATCGCATGGATTTGAAGCTAAACCTTCTAGATCGCATTGATTTGTAGCTAAATCACGTGTTTCGCATGGATTACAAGCTAAGCCTTCTACTTCGCATTAATAGGAAGCAAAAGCACGTGATTCGCTTGGATTTGAAGCTAAACCTTCTACATCGCATTCATTTGAAGCTGAAACATGTGTTTCGCGTGGATTTGAAGGTAACTCGTTTGTTTCGCATGCAGTTGTAGCTAAATAATGTATATCACAAGTATTTGTAGCTAAATAATTTGTTTCGCATGGATTTGAAGCTAAGCCTTCTACTTCGCATTGATTTGAAGATAAATCATTTGTTTCGCATAGAACTGAAGCTACCTCGTTTGTTCCTCCTGCTTTTGAAGCTATATCACTTATATCGCAAGTATTTGAAGCTAAATCATATGTGTCGCATGGATTTGAAGCTAACTCATGTATTTCGCGTGGATTTGAAGGTAACTCGTTTGTTTCGCATGCAGTTGGAGCTATACCACCTATATCCCAAGTGTTTGAAGCTCAATCATTTGTTTCGCATGGATTTGAAGCTAAACCTTCTACATCGCATTGATTTGCAGCTAAATCATGTGTTTCGCATGGATTTGAAGCTAACTCGTTTGTTTCGCATGCAGTTGTAGCTAAATAATCTATATCACAAGTATTTGTAGCTAAACCATTCGTTTCGCATGGATTTGAAGCTAAGCCCACTACTTCGCATTGATTTGAAGCTAAATCATTTGTTTCGCATGGAATTGAAGCTACCTCGTTTGTTCCTCCAGATTTTGAAGCTATATCACATATATCGCAAGTATTTGAAGCTAAATCATGTGCGTCGCATGGATTTGAAGCTGAACTTTCTACATCGCATTGATTGGAAGCTAAATCTTGTGTATCGCATGGATTTGAAGCTAAACCCTCTACATCGCATTGATTTGCAACTAAATCATGTGTTTCGCATGGATCTGAAGCTAACTCGTTTGTTTCGCCTGCATTTGAAGCTATATCACTTATATTCGCAAGCATTTGATGCTAAATCATTCGTTTCGCATGGATTTGAAGCTAAACCTTCTACATCGCATGGATTTGAAGCTAAACCTTCTAGATCGCATTGATTTGTAGCTAAATCACGTGTATCCCATGTATTTGAAGCTAACTCGTTTGTTTCGCATGCAGTTGTAGCTAAATAATGTATATCACAAGTATTTGTAGCTAAACCATTCGTTTCGCATGGATTTGAAGCTAAGCCCTCTACTTCGCATTGATTTGAAGCTAAATCATTTGTTTCGCATGGAATTGAAGCTACCTCGTTTGTTCCTCCAGATTTTGAAGCTATATCACTTATATCGCAAGTATTTGAAGCTAAATCATGTGCGTCGCATGGATTTGAAGCTAAACCTTCTAGATCGCATTGATTTGTAGCTAAATCACGTGTTTCGCATGGATTACAAGCTAAGCCTTCTACTTCGCATTAATAGGAAGCTAAAGCACGTGATTCGCTTGGATTTGAAGCTAAACCTTCTACATCGCATTCATTTGAAGCTGAAACATGTGTTTCGCGTAGATTTGAAGGTAACTCGTTTGTTTCGCATGCAGTTGTAGCTAAATAATGTATATCACAAGTATTTGTAGCTAAATAATTTGTTTCGCATGGATTTGAAGCTAAGCCTTCTACTTCGCATTGATTTGAAGATAAATCATTTGTTTCGCATAGAACTGAAGCTACCTCGTTTGTTCCTCCAGATTTTGAAGCTATATCACTTATATCGCAAGTATTTGAAGCTAAATCATGTGCGTCGCATGGATTTGAAGCTAAACCTTCTAGATCGCATTGATTTGTAGCTAAATCACGTGTTTCGCATGGATTACAAGCTAAGCCTTCTACTTCGCATTAATAGGAAGCTAAAGCACGTGATTCGCTTGGATTTGAAGCTAAACCTTCTACATCGCATTCATTTGAAGCTGAAACATGTGTTTCGCGTAGATTTGAAGGTAACTCGTTTGTTTCGCATGCAGTTGTAGCTAAATAATGTATATCACAAGTATTTGTAGCTAAATAATTTGTTTCGCATGGATTTGAAGCTAAGCCTTCTACTTCGCATTGATTTGAAGATAAATCATTTGTTTCGCATAGAACTGAAGCTACCTCGTTTGTTCCTCCTGCTTTTGAAGCTATATCATTTATATCGCAAGTATTTGAAGCTAAATCATATGTGTCGCATGGATTTGAAGCTAACTCATGTATTTCGCGTGGATTTGAAGGTAACTCGTTTGTTTCGCATGCAGTTGGAGCTATACCACCTATATCCCAAGTGTTTGAAGCTCAATCATTTGTTTCGCATGGATTTGAAGCTAAACCTTCTACATCGCATTGATTTGCAGCTAAATCATGTGTTTCGCATGGATTTGAAACTAACTCGTTTGTTTCGCATGCAGTTGTAGCTAAATAATGTATATCACAAGTATTTGTAGCTAAATCATTTGTATCGCATGGATTTGAAGCTAAGCCTTCTACTTCGCATTGATTTGAAGCTTAATCATTTGTTTCGCATAGAACTGAAGCTACATCGTTTGTTCCGCCTGCTTTTGAAGCTATATCACTTATATCGTAAGTATTTGAAGCTAAATCATATGTGTCGCATGGATTTGAAGCTAAACCTTTTACATCGCATTGATTTGACGCTAACTCATGTGTTTTGCGTGGATTTGACGGTAACTCGTTTGTTTCGCATGCAGTTGGAGCTATACCACCTATATCCCAAGTGTTTGAAGCTCAATCATTTGTTTCGCATGGATTTGAAGCTAAACCTTCTACATCGCATTGATTTTAAGCTAAATCATGTGTTTCGCATGGATTTGAAGCTAACTCGTTTGTTTCGCATGCAGTTGTAGCTAAATAGTGTATATCACGAGTATTTGTAGCTAAATCATTTGTTTCGCATGGATTTGAAGCTAAGCCTGCTACTTCGCATTGATTTGAAGCTAAATCATTTGTTTCGCATAGAACTGAAGCTACCTCGTTTGTTCCTCCTGCTTTTGAAGCTATATCACTTATATCGCAAGTATTTGAAGCTAAATCATATGTGTCGCATGGATTTGAAGCTGAACCTTCTTCATCGAATTGATTTGAAGCTAAATCTTGTATATCGCATGGATTTGAAGCTAAACCTTCTACATCGCATTGATTTGCTGCTAAATCATGTGTTTCGCATGGATTTGAAGCTAACTCGTTCGTTGCGCATACAGTTAAATCTAAATAACGTATATCAAAAGTATTTGAAGCTAAACCATTTGTTTCGCATGCATTTGAAGCTAAGCCTTCTACTTCGCATTAATTGGAAGCTAAATCACGAGTTTTGCATGGATTTGAATCTGAACCTTCTACATCGCATTGATTTGCAAATGAATCATGTGTTTCGCATGGATTTGAAGCTAACTCGTTCGTTTCGCCTGTATTTGAATCTATATCACTTATATCGCAACTATTTGTAGCAAAATCATGTGTTTCGCTTGGATTTGAAGCTAAACCTTCTACATCGAATTCATTTGAACCAATTCATGTGTTTCGCGTGGATTTGAAGGTAACTCGTTTGTTTCGCATGCAGTTGAAGTTATATCACCTTTATCCCAAGTGTTTGAAGCTCAATCATTTGTTTCACATGGATTTCAAGCTAAACCTTCTACATCGCATTGATTTGAAGCTAACTCATTTGTTTTGCATAGAACTGAAGCTAAACCTTCTACATCGCATTGATTTGCAGCTAAATCATGTGTTTCGCATGGATTTGAAGCTAACTCGTTCGTTGCGCATACAGTTAAATCTCAATAACGTATATCACAAGTAATTGAAGCTAAACCATTTGTTTCGCATGGATTTGAAGCTAAGCCTTCTACTTCGCATTAATTGGAAGCTAAATCACGTGTTTCTCTTGGATTTGCAGCTAAACCTTCTACATCGCATTCATTTGAACCAATTCATGTGTTTCGCGTGGATTTGAAGGTAACTCGTTTGTTTCGCATGCAGTTGGAGCTATACCACCTATATCCCAAGTGTTTGAAGCTCAATCATTTGTTTCGCATGTATTTGAAGCTAAACCTTCTACATCGCATTGATTTTAAGCTAAATCATGTGTTTCGCATGGATTTGAAGCTAACTCGTTTGTTTCGCATGCAGTTGTAGCTAAAAAGTGTATATCACGAGTATTTGTAGCTAAATCATTTGTTTCGCATGTATTTGAAGCTAAGCCTGCTACTTCGCATTGATTTGAAGCTAAATCATTTGTTTCGCATAGAACTGAAGCTACCTCGTTTGTTCCTCCTGCTTTTGAAGCTATATGACTTATATCGCAAGTATTTGAAGCTAAATCTTGTGTATCGCATGGATTTGAAGCTAAACCTTCTACACCGCATTGATTTGCAGCTAAATCATGTGTTTCGCATGGATTTGAAGCTAACTCGTTCGTTTGGCCTGCAGTTGAATCTACATCACTTATATCGCAAGTATTTGAAGCTAAATCATGTGTATCGCGTGGATTTTGAAGCTAACTCGTTTGATTAGTCTGCATTTGAAGCTATATCACTTATACGCCAAGTGTTTGAAGATAAATCATTTGTTTCGCATGGATTTGGAGCTAAACCTTCTACATCGCATTGATTTGCAGCTAAATCATGTGTTTCGCTTGGATTTGAAGCTAACTCGTTCGTTGCGCATACAGTTAAATCTAAATAACGTATATCAAAAGTATTTGAAGCTAAACCATTTGTTTCGCATGCATTTGAAGCTAAGCCTTCTACTTCGCATTAATTGGAAGCTAAATCACGTGTTTTGCATGGATTTGAATCTGAACCTTCTACATCGCATTGATTTGCAAATGAATCATGTGTTTCGCATGGATTTGAAGCTAACTCGTTCGTTTCGCCTGTATTTGAATCTATATCACTTATATCGCAACTATTTGTAGCAAAATCATGTGTTTCGCTTGGATTTGAAGCTAAACCTTCTACATCGCATTCACTTGAACCAATTCATGTGTTTCGCGTGGATTTGAAGGTAACTCGTTTGTTTCGCATGCAGTTGAAGTTATATCACCTTTATCCCAAGTGTTTGAAGCTCAATCATTTGTTTCACATGGATTTGAAGCTAAACCTTCTACATCGCATTGATTTGAAGCTAACTCATTTGTTTTGCATAGAACTGAAGCTAAACCTTCTACATCGCATTGATTTGCAGCTAAATCATGTGTTTCGCATGGATTTGAAGCTAACTCGTTCGTTGCGCATACAGTTAAATCTCAATAACGTATATCACAAGTAATTGAAGCTAAACCATTTGTTTCGCATGGATTTGAAGCTAAGCCTTCTACTTCGCATTAATTGGAAGCTAAATCACGTGTTTCTCTTGGATTTGCAGCTAAACCTTCTACATCGCATTCATTTGAACCAATTCATGTGTTTCGCGTGGATTTGAAGGTAACTCGTTTGTTTCGCATGCAGTTGGAGCTATACCACCTATATCCCAAGTGTTTGAAGCTCAATCATTTGTTTCGCATGGATTTGAAGCTAAACCTTCTACATAGCATTGATTTTAAGCTAAATCATGTGTTTCGCATGGATTTGAAGCTAACTCGTTTGTTTCGCATGCAGTTGTAGCTAAAAAGTGTATATCACGAGTATTTGTAGCTAAATCATTTGTTTCGCATGGATTTGAAGCTAAGCCTGCTACTTCGCATTGATTTGAAGCTAAATCATTTGTTTCGCATAGAACTGAAGCTACCTCGTTTGTTCCTCCTGCTTTTGAAGCTATATGACTTATACCGCAAGTATTTGAAGCTAAATCATATGTGTCGCATGGATTTGAAGCTGAACCTACTACATCGAATTGATTTGAAGCTAAATCTTGTGTATCGCATGGATTTGAAGCTAAACCTTCTACACCGCATTGATTTGCAGCTAAATCATGTGTTTCGCATGGATTTGAAGCTAACTCGTTCGTTTGGCCTGCAGTTGAATCTACATCACTTATATCGCAAGTATTTGAAGCTAAATCATGTGTATCGCGTGGATTTTGAAGCTAACTCGTTCGTTGCGCATACAGTTAAATCTCAATAACGTATATCACAAGTAATTGATGCTAAACCATTTGTTTCGCATGGATTTGAAGCTAAGCCTTCTACTTCGCATTAATTGGAAGCTAAATCACGTGTTTCGCATGGATTTGAAACTAACTCGTTTGTTTCGCATGCAGTTGTAGCTAAATAATCTATATCACAAGTATTTGTAGCTAAACCATTCGTTTCGCATGGATTTGAAGCTAAGCCCTCTACTTCGCATTGATTTGAAGCTAAATCATTTGTTTCGCATGGAATTGAAGCTACCTCGTTTGTTCCTCCAGATTTTGAAGCTATATCACATATATCGCAAGTATTTGAAGCTAAATCATGTGCGTCGCATGGATTTGAAGCTGAACTTTCTACATCGCATTGATTGGAAGCTAAATCTTGTGTATCGCATGGATTTGAAGCTAAACCCTCTACATCGCATTGATTTGCAACTAAATCATGTGTTTCGCATGGATCTGAAGCTAACTCGTTTGTTTCGCCTGCATTTGAAGCTATATCACTTATATTCGCAAGCATTTGATGCTAAATCATTCGTTTCGCATGGATTTGAAGCTAAACCTTCTACATCGCATGGATTTGAAGCTAAACCTTCTAGATCGCATTGATTTGTAGCTAAATCACGTGTATCCCATGTATTTGAAGCTAACTCGTTTGTTTCGCATGCAGTTGTAGCTAAATAATGTATATCACAAGTATTTGTAGCTAAACCATTCGTTTCGCATGGATTTGAAGCGAAGCCCTCTACTTCGCATTGATTTGAAGCTAAATCATTTGTTTCGCATGGAATTGAAGCTACCTCGTTTGTTCCTCCAGATTTTGAAGCTATATCACTTATATCGCAAGTATTTGAAGCTAAATCATGTGCGTCGCATGGATTTGAAGCTAAACCTTCTAGATCGCATTGATTTGTAGCTAAATCACGTGTTTCGCATGGATTACAAGCTAAGCCTTCTACTTCGCATTAATAGGAAGCTAAAGCACGTGATTCGCTTGGATTTGAAGCTAAACCTTCTACATCGCATTCATTTGAAGCTGAAACATGTGTTTCGCGTAGATTTGAAGGTAACTCGTTTGTTTCGCATGCAGTTGTAGCTAAATAATGTATATCACAAGTATTTGTAGCTAAATAATTTGTTTCGCATGGATTTGAAGCTAAGCCTTCTACTTCGCATTGATTTGAAGATAAATCATTTGTTTCGCATAGAACTGAAGCTACCTCGTTTGTTCCTCCTGCTTTTGAAGCTATATCATTTATATCGCAAGTATTTGAAGCTAAATCATATGTGTCGCATGGATTTGAAGCTAAGCCCTCTACTTCGCATTGATTTGAAGCTAAATCATTTGTTTCGCATGGAATTGAAGCTACCTCGTTTGTTCCTCCAGATTTTGAAGCTATATCACTTATATCGCAAGTATTTGAAGCTAAATCATGTGCGTCGCATGGATTTGAAGCTAAACCTTCTAGATCGCATTGATTTGTAGCTAAATCACGTGTTTCGCATGGATTACAAGCTAACTCGTTCGTTTGGCCTGCAGTTGAATCTACATCACTTATATCGCAAGTATTTGAAGCTAAATCATGTGTATCGCGTGGATTTTGAAGCTAACTCGTTTGATTAGTCTGCATTTGAAGCTATATCACTTATACGCCAAGTGTTTGAAGATAAATCATTTGTTTCGCATGGATTTGGAGCTAAACCTTCTACATCGCATTGATTTGCAGCTAAATCATGTGTTTCGCTTGGATTTGAAGCTAACTCGTTCGTTGCGCATACAGTTAAATCTAAATAACGTATATCAAAAGTATTTGAAGCTAAACCATTTGTTTCGCATGCATTTGAAGCTAAGCCTTCTACTTCGCATTAATTGGAAGCTAAATCACGTGTTTTGCATGGATTTGAATCTGAACCTTCTACATCGCATTGATTTGCAAATGAATCATGTGTTTCGCATGGATTTGAAGCTAACTCGTTCGTTTCGCCTGTATTTGAATCTATATCACTTATATCGCAACTATTTGTAGCAAAATCATGTGTTTCGCTTGGATTTGAAGCTAAACCTTCTACATCGCATTCACTTGAACCAATTCATGTGTTTCGCGTGGATTTGAAGGTAACTCGTTTGTTTCGCATGCAGTTGAAGTTATATCACCTTTATCCCAAGTGTTTGAAGCTCAATCATTTGTTTCACATGGATTTGAAGCTAAACCTTCTACATCGCATTGATTTGAAGCTAACTCATTTGTTTTGCATAGAACTGAAGCTAAACCTTCTACATCGCATTGATTTGCAGCTAAATCATGTGTTTCGCATGGATTTGAAGCTAACTCGTTCGTTGCGCATACAGTTAAATCTCAATAACGTATATCACAAGTAATTGAAGCTAAACCATTTGTTTCGCATGGATTTGAAGCTAAGCCTTCTACTTCGCATTAATTGGACGCTAAATCACGTGTTTCTCTTGGATTTGCAGCTAAACCTTCTACATCGCATTCATTTGAACCAATTCATGTGTTTCGCGTGGATTTGAAGGTAACTCGTTTGTTTCGCATGCAGTTGGAGCTATACCACCTATATCCCAAGTGTTTGAAGCTCAATCATTTGTTTCGCATGGATTTGAAGCTAAACCTTCTACATAGCATTGATTTTAAGCTAAATCATGTGTTTCGCATGGATTTGAAGCTAACTCGTTTGTTTCGCATGCAGTTGTAGCTAAAAAGTGTATATCACGAGTATTTGTAGCTAAATCATTTGTTTCGCATGGATTTGAAGCTAAGCCTGCTACTTCGCATTGATTTGAAGCTAAATCATTTGTTTCGCATAGAACTGAAGCTACCTCGTTTGTTCCTCCTGCTTTTGAAGCTATATGACTTATACCGCAAGTATTTGAAGCTAAATCATATGTGTCGCATGGATTTGAAGCTGAACCTACTACATCGAATTGATTTGAAGCTAAATCTTGTGTATCGCATGGATTTGAAGCTAAACCTTCTACACCGCATTGATTTGCAGCTAAATCATGTGTTTCGCATGGATTTGAAGCTAACTCGTTCGTTTGGCCTGCAGTTGAATCTACATCACTTATATCGCAAGTATTTGAAGCTAAATCATGTGTATCGCGTGGATTTTGAAGCTAACTCGTTCGTTGCGCATACAGTTAAATCTCAATAACGTATATCACAAGTAATTGATGCTAAACCATTTGTTTCGCATGGATTTGAAGCTAAGCCTTCTACTTCGCATTAATTGGAAGCTAAATCACGTGTTTCGCATGGATTTGAAACTAACTCGTTTGTTTCGCATGCAGTTGTAGCTAAATAATCTATATCACAAGTATTTGTAGCTAAACCATTCGTTTCGCATGGATTTGAAGCTAAGCCCTCTACTTCGCATTGATTTGAAGCTAAATCATTTGTTTCGCATGGAATTGAAGCTACCTCGTTTGTTCCTCCAGATTTTGAAGCTATATCACATATATCGCAAGTATTTGAAGCTAAATCATGTGCGTCGCATGGATTTGAAGCTGAACTTTCTACATCGCATTGATTGGAAGCTAAATCTTGTGTATCGCATGGATTTGAAGCTAAACCCTCTACATCGCATTGATTTGCAACTAAATCATGTGTTTCGCATGGATCTGAAGCTAACTCGTTTGTTTCGCCTGCATTTGAAGCTATATCACTTATATTCGCAAGCATTTGATGCTAAATCATTCGTTTCGCATGGATTTGAAGCTAAACCTTCTACATCGCATGGATTTGAAGCTAAACCTTCTAGATCGCATTGATTTGTAGCTAAATCACGTGTATCCCATGTATTTGAAGCTAACTCGTTTGTTTCGCATGCAGTTGTAGCTAAATAATGTATATCACAAGTATTTGTAGCTAAACCATTCGTTTCGCATGGATTTGAAGCTAAGCCCTCTACTTCGCATTGATTTGAAGCTAAATCATTTGTTTCGCATGGAATTGAAGCTACCTCGTTTGTTCCTCCAGATTTTGAAGCTATATCACTTATATCGCAAGTATTTGAAGCTAAATCATGTGCGTCGCATGGATTTGAAGCTAAACCTTCTAGATCGCATTGATTTGTAGCTAAATCACGTGTTTCGCATGGATTACAAGCTAAGCCTTCTACTTCGCATTAATAGGAAGCTAAAGCACGTGATTCGCTTGGATTTGAAGCTAAACCTTCTACATCGCATTCATTTGAAGCTGAAACATGTGTTTCGCGTAGATTTGAAGGTAACTCGTTTGTTTCGCATGCAGTTGTAGCTAAATAATGTATATCACAAGTATTTGTAGCTAAATAATTTGTTTCGCATGGATTTGAAGCTAAGCCTTCTACTTCGCATTGATTTGAAGATAAATCATTTGTTTCGCATAGAACTGAAGCTACCTCGTTTGTTCCTCCTGCTTTTGAAGCTATATCATTTATATCGCAAGTATTTGAAGCTAAATCATATGTGTCGCATGGATTTGAAGCTAAGCCCTCTACTTCGCATTGATTTGAAGCTAAATCATTTGTTTCGCATGGAATTGAAGCTACCTCGTTTGTTCCTCCAGATTTTGAAGCTATATCACTTATATCGCAAGTATTTGAAGCTAAATCATGTGCGTCGCATGGATTTGAAGCTAAACCTTCTAGATCGCATTGATTTGTAGCTAAATCACGTGTTTCGCATGGATTACAAGCTAACTCGTTCGTTTGGCCTGCAGTTGAATCTACATCACTTATATCGCAAGTATTTGAAGCTAAATCATGTGTATCGCGTGGATTTTGAAGCTAACTCGTTTGATTAGTCTGCATTTGAAGCTATATCACTTATACGCCAAGTGTTTGAAGATAAATCATTTGTTTCGCATGGATTTGGAGCTAAACCTTCTACATCGCATTGATTTGCAGCTAAATCATGTGTTTCGCTTGGATTTGAAGCTAACTCGTTCGTTGCGCATACAGTTAAATCTAAATAACGTATATCAAAAGTATTTGAAGCTAAACCATTTGTTTCGCATGCATTTGAAGCTAAGCCTTCTACTTCGCATTAATTGGAAGCTAAATCACGTGTTTTGCATGGATTTGAATCTGAACCTTCTACATCGCATTGATTTGCAAATGAATCATGTGTTTCGCATGGATTTGAAGCTAACTCGTTCGTTTCGCCTGTATTTGAATCTATATCACTTATATCGCAACTATTTGTAGCAAAATCATGTGTTTCGCTTGGATTTGAAGCTAAACCTTCTACATCGCATTCACTTGAACCAATTCATGTGTTTCGCGTGGATTTGAAGGTAACTCGTTTGTTTCGCATGCAGTTGAAGTTATATCACCTTTATCCCAAGTGTTTGAAGCTCAATCATTTGTTTCACATGGATTTGAAGCTAAACCTTCTACATCGCATTGATTTGAAGCTAACTCATTTGTTTTGCATAGAACTGAAGCTAAACCTTCTACATCGCATTGATTTGCAGCTAAATCATGTGTTTCGCATGGATTTGAAGCTAACTCGTTCGTTGCGCATACAGTTAAATCTCAATAACGTATATCACAAGTAATTGAAGCTAAACCATTTGTTTCGCATGGATTTGAAGCTAAGCCTTCTACTTCGCATTAATTGGACGCTAAATCACGTGTTTCTCTTGGATTTGCAGCTAAACCTTCTACATCGCATTCATTTGAACCAATTCATGTGTTTCGCGTGGATTTGAAGGTAACTCGTTTGTTTCGCATGCAGTTGGAGCTATACCACCTATATCCCAAGTGTTTGAAGCTCAATCATTTGTTTCGCATGGATTTGAAGCTAAACCTTCTACATAGCATTGATTTTAAGCTAAATCATGTGTTTCGCATGGATTTGAAGCTAACTCGTTTGTTTCGCATGCAGTTGTAGCTAAAAAGTGTATATCACGAGTATTTGTAGCTAAATCATTTGTTTCGCATGGATTTGAAGCTAAGCCTGCTACTTCGCATTGATTTGAAGCTAAATCATTTGTTTCGCATAGAACTGAAGCTACCTCGTTTGTTCCTCCTGCTTTTGAAGCTATATGACTTATACCGCAAGTATTTGAAGCTAAATCATATGTGTCGCATGGATTTGAAGCTGAACCTACTACATCGAATTGATTTGAAGCTAAATCTTGTGTATCGCATGGATTTGAAGCTAAACCTTCTACACCGCATTGATTTGCAGCTAAATCATGTGTTTCGCATGGATTTGAAGCTAACTCGTTCGTTTGGCCTGCAGTTGAATCTACATCACTTATATCGCAAGTATTTGAAGCTAAATCATGTGTATCGCGTGGATTTTGAAGCTAACTCGTTCGTTGCGCATACAGTTAAATCTCAATAACGTATATCACAAGTAATTGATGCTAAACCATTTGTTTCGCATGGATTTGAAGCTAAGCCTTCTACTTCGCATTAATTGGAAGCTAAATCACGTGTTTCGCATGGATTTGAAACTAACTCGTTTGTTTCGCATGCAGTTGTAGCTAAATAATCTATATCACAAGTATTTGTAGCTAAACCATTCGTTTCGCATGGATTTGAAGCTAAGCCCTCTACTTCGCATTGATTTGAAGCTAAATCATTTGTTTCGCATGGAATTGAAGCTACCTCGTTTGTTCCTCCAGATTTTGAAGCTATATCACATATATCGCAAGTATTTGAAGCTAAATCATGTGCGTCGCATGGATTTGAAGCTGAACTTTCTACATCGCATTGATTGGAAGCTAAATCTTGTGTATCGCATGGATTTGAAGCTAAACCCTCTACATCGCATTGATTTGCAACTAAATCATGTGTTTCGCATGGATCTGAAGCTAACTCGTTTGTTTCGCCTGCATTTGAAGCTATATCACTTATATTCGCAAGCATTTGATGCTAAATCATTCGTTTCGCATGGATTTGAAGCTAAACCTTCTACATCGCATGGATTTGAAGCTAAACCTTCTAGATCGCATTGATTTGTAGCTAAATCACGTGTATCCCATGTATTTGAAGCTAACTCGTTTGTTTCGCATGCAGTTGTAGCTAAATAATGTATATCACAAGTATTTGTAGCTAAACCATTCGTTTCGCATGGATTTGAAGCTAAGCCCTCTACTTCGCATTGATTTGAAGCTAAATCATTTGTTTCGCATGGAATTGAAGCTACCTCGTTTGTTCCTCCAGATTTTGAAGCTATATCACTTATATCGCAAGTATTTGAAGCTAAATCATGTGCGTCGCATGGATTTGAAGCTAAACCTTCTAGATCGCATTGATTTGTAGCTAAATCACGTGTTTCGCATGGATTACAAGCTAAGCCTTCTACTTCGCATTAATAGGAAGCTAAAGCACGTGATTCGCTTGGATTTGAAGCTAAACCTTCTACATCGCATTCATTTGAAGCTGAAACATGTGTTTCGCGTAGATTTGAAGGTAACTCGTTTGTTTCGCATGCAGTTGTAGCTAAATAATGTATATCACAAGTATTTGTAGCTAAATAATTTGTTTCGCATGGATTTGAAGCTAAGCCTTCTACTTCGCATTGATTTGAAGATAAATCATTTGTTTCGCATAGAACTGAAGCTACCTCGTTTGTTCCTCCTGCTTTTGAAGCTATATCATTTATATCGCAAGTATTTGAAGCTAAATCATATGTGTCGCATGGATTTGAAGCTAAGCCCTCTACTTCGCATTGATTTGAAGCTAAATCATTTGTTTCGCATGGAATTGAAGCTACCTCGTTTGTTCCTCCAGATTTTGAAGCTATATCACTTATATCGCAAGTATTTGAAGCTAAATCATGTGCGTCGCATGGATTTGAAGCTAAACCTTCTAGATCGCATTGATTTGTAGCTAAATCACGTGTTTCGCATGGATTACAAGCTAACTCGTTCGTTTGGCCTGCAGTTGAATCTACATCACTTATATCGCAAGTATTTGAAGCTAAATCATGTGTATCGCGTGGATTTTGAAGCTAACTCGTTTGATTAGTCTGCATTTGAAGCTATATCACTTATACGCCAAGTGTTTGAAGATAAATCATTTGTTTCGCATGGATTTGGAGCTAAACCTTCTACATCGCATTGATTTGCAGCTAAATCATGTGTTTCGCTTGGATTTGAAGCTAACTCGTTCGTTGCGCATACAGTTAAATCTAAATAACGTATATCAAAAGTATTTGAAGCTAAACCATTTGTTTCGCATGCATTTGAAGCTAAGCCTTCTACTTCGCATTAATTGGAAGCTAAATCACGTGTTTTGCATGGATTTGAATCTGAACCTTCTACATCGCATTGATTTGCAAATGAATCATGTGTTTCGCATGGATTTGAAGCTAACTCGTTCGTTTCGCCTGTATTTGAATCTATATCACTTATATCGCAACTATTTGTAGCAAAATCATGTGTTTCGCTTGGATTTGAAGCTAAACCTTCTACATCGCATTCACTTGAACCAATTCATGTGTTTCGCGTGGATTTGAAGGTAACTCGTTTGTTTCGCATGCAGTTGAAGTTATATCACCTTTATCCCAAGTGTTTGAAGCTCAATCATTTGTTTCACATGGATTTGAAGCTAAACCTTCTACATCGCATTGATTTGAAGCTAACTCATTTGTTTTGCATAGAACTGAAGCTAAACCTTCTACATCGCATTGATTTGCAGCTAAATCATGTGTTTCGCATGGATTTGAAGCTAACTCGTTCGTTGCGCATACAGTTAAATCTCAATAACGTATATCACAAGTAATTGAAGCTAAACCATTTGTTTCGCATGGATTTGAAGCTAAGCCTTCTACTTCGCATTAATTGGACGCTAAATCACGTGTTTCTCTTGGATTTGCAGCTAAACCTTCTACATCGCATTCATTTGAACCAATTCATGTGTTTCGCGTGGATTTGAAGGTAACTCGTTTGTTTCGCATGCAGTTGGAGCTATACCACCTATATCCCAAGTGTTTGAAGCTCAATCATTTGTTTCGCATGGATTTGAAGCTAAACCTTCTACATAGCATTGATTTTAAGCTAAATCATGTGTTTCGCATGGATTTGAAGCTAACTCGTTTGTTTCGCATGCAGTTGTAGCTAAAAAGTGTATATCACGAGTATTTGTAGCTAAATCATTTGTTTCGCATGGATTTGAAGCTAAGCCTGCTACTTCGCATTGATTTGAAGCTAAATCATTTGTTTCGCATAGAACTGAAGCTACCTCGTTTGTTCCTCCTGCTTTTGAAGCTATATGACTTATACCGCAAGTATTTGAAGCTAAATCATATGTGTCGCATGGATTTGAAGCTGAACCTACTACATCGAATTGATTTGAAGCTAAATCTTGTGTATCGCATGGATTTGAAGCTAAACCTTCTACACCGCATTGATTTGCAGCTAAATCATGTGTTTCGCATGGATTTGAAGCTAACTCGTTCGTTTGGCCTGCAGTTGAATCTACATCACTTATATCGCAAGTATTTGAAGCTAAATCATGTGTATCGCGTGGATTTTGAAGCTAACTCGTTCGTTGCGCATACAGTTAAATCTCAATAACGTATATCACAAGTAATTGATGCTAAACCATTTGTTTCGCATGGATTTGAAGCTAAGCCTTCTACTTCGCATTAATTGGAAGCTAAATCACGTGTTTCGCATGGATTTGAAACTAACTCGTTTGTTTCGCATGCAGTTGTAGCTAAATAATCTATATCACAAGTATTTGTAGCTAAACCATTCGTTTCGCATGGATTTGAAGCTAAGCCCTCTACTTCGCATTGATTTGAAGCTAAATCATTTGTTTCGCATGGAATTGAAGCTACCTCGTTTGTTCCTCCAGATTTTGAAGCTATATCACATATATCGCAAGTATTTGAAGCTAAATCATGTGCGTCGCATGGATTTGAAGCTGAACTTTCTACATCGCATTGATTGGAAGCTAAATCTTGTGTATCGCATGGATTTGAAGCTAAACCCTCTACATCGCATTGATTTGCAACTAAATCATGTGTTTCGCATGGATCTGAAGCTAACTCGTTTGTTTCGCCTGCATTTGAAGCTATATCACTTATATTCGCAAGCATTTGATGCTAAATCATTCGTTTCGCATGGATTTGAAGCTAAACCTTCTACATCGCATGGATTTGAAGCTAAACCTTCTAGATCGCATTGATTTGTAGCTAAATCACGTGTATCCCATGTATTTGAAGCTAACTCGTTTGTTTCGCATGCAGTTGTAGCTAAATAATGTATATCACAAGTATTTGTAGCTAAACCATTCGTTTCGCATGGATTTGAAGCTAAGCCCTCTACTTCGCATTGATTTGAAGCTAAATCATTTGTTTCGCATGGAATTGAAGCTACCTCGTTTGTTCCTCCAGATTTTGAAGCTATATCACTTATATCGCAAGTATTTGAAGCTAAATCATGTGCGTCGCATGGATTTGAAGCTAAACCTTCTAGATCGCATTGATTTGTAGCTAAATCACGTGTTTCGCATGGATTACAAGCTAAGCCTTCTACTTCGCATTAATAGGAAGCTAAAGCACGTGATTCGCTTGGATTTGAAGCTAAACCTTCTACATCGCATTCATTTGAAGCTGAAACATGTGTTTCGCGTAGATTTGAAGGTAACTCGTTTGTTTCGCATGCAGTTGTAGCTAAATAATGTATATCACAAGTATTTGTAGCTAAATAATTTGTTTCGCATGGATTTGAAGCTAAGCCTTCTACTTCGCATTGATTTGAAGATAAATCATTTGTTTCGCATAGAACTGAAGCTACCTCGTTTGTTCCTCCTGCTTTTGAAGCCATATCATTTATATCGCAAGTATTTGAAGCTAAATCATATGTGTCGCATGGATTTGAAGCTAACTCATGTATTTCGCGTGGATTTGAAGGTAACTCGTTTGTTTCGCATGCAGTTGGAGCTATACCACCTATATCCCAAGTGTTTGAAGCTCAATCATTTGTTTCGCATGGATTTGAAGCTAAACCTTCTACATCGCATTGATTTGCAGCTAAATCATGTGTTTCGCATGGATTTGAAACTAACTCGTTTGTTTCGCATGCAGTTGTAGCTAAATAATGTATATCACAAGTATTTGTAGCTAAATCATTTGTTTCGCATGGAATTGAAGCTAAGCCTTCTACTTCGCATTGATTTGAAGCTTAATCATTTGTTTCGCATAGAACTGAAGCTACATCGTTTGTTCCGCCTGCTTTTGAAGCTATATCACTTATATCGTAAGTATTTGAAGCTAAATCATATGTGTCGCATGGATTTGAAGCTAAACCTTCTACATCGCATTGATTTGAAGCTAACTCATGTGTTTCGCGTGGATTTGAAGGTAACTCGTTTGTTTCGCATGCAGTTGTAGCTAAAAAGTGTATATCACGAGTATTTGTAGCTAAATCATTTGTTTCGCATGGATTTGAAGCTAAGCCTGCTACTTCGCATTGATTTGAAGCTAAATCATTTGTTTCGCATAGAACTGAAGCTACCTCATTTGTTCCTCCTGCTTTTGAAGCTATATGACTTATATCGCAAGTATTTGAAGCTAAATCATATGTGTCGCATGGATTTGAAGCTGAACCTACTACATCGAATTGATTTGAAGCTAAATCTTGTGTATCGCATGGATTTGAAGCTAAACCTTCTACACCGCATTGATTTGCAGCTAAATCATGTGTTTCGCATGGATTTGAAGCTAACTCGTTCGTTTGGCCTGCTGTTGAATCTACATCACTTATATCGCAAGTATTTGAAGCTAAATCATGTGTATCGCGTGGATTTTGAAGCTAACTCGTTTGATTAGTCTGCATTTGAAGCTATATCACTTATACGCCAAGTGTTTGAAGATAAATCATTTGTTTCGCATGGATTTGGAGCTAAACCTTCTACATCGCATTGATTTGCAGCTAAATCATGTGTTTCGCTTGGATTTGAAGCTAACTCGTTCGTTGCGCATACAGTTAAATCTAAATAACGTATATCAAAAGTATTTGAAGCTAAACCATTTGTTTCGCATGCATTTGAAGCTAAGCCTTCTACTTCGCATTAATTGGAAGCTAAATCACGTGTTTTGCATGGATTTGAATCTGAACCTTCTACATCGCATTGATTTGCAAATGAATCATGTGTTTCGCATGGATTTGAAGCTAACTCGTTCGTTTCGCCTGTATTTGAATCTATATCACTTATATCGCAACTATTTGTAGCAAAATCATGTGTTTCGCTTGGATTTGAAGCTAAACCTTCTACATCGCATTCACTTGAACCAATTCATGTGTTTCGCGTGGATTTGAAGGTAACTCGTTTGTTTCGCATGCAGTTGAAGTTTTATCACCTTTATCCCAAGTGTTTGAAGCTCAATCATTTGTTTCACATGGATTTGAAGCTAAACCTTCTACATCGCATTGATTTGAAGCTAACTCATTTGTTTTGCATAGAACTGAAGCTAAACCTTCTACATCGCATTGATTTGCAGCTAAATCATGTGTTTCGCATGGATTTGAAGCTAACTCGTTCGTTGCGCATACAGTTAAATCTCAATAACGTATATCACAAGTAATTGAAGCTAAACCATTTGTTTCGCATGGATTTGAAGCTAAGCCTTCTACTTCGCATTAATTGGAAGCTAAATCACGTGTTTCTCTTGGATTTGCAGCTAAACCTTCTACATCGCATTCATTTGAACCAATTCATGTGTTTCGCGTGGATTTGAAGGTAACTCGTTTGTTTCGCATGCAGTTGGAGCTATACCACCTATATCCCAAGTGTTTGAAGCTCAATCATTTGTTTCGCATGGATTTGAAGCTAAACCTTCTACATAGCATTGATTTTAAGCTAAATCATGTGTTTCGCATGGATTTGAAGCTAACTCGTTTGTTTCGCATGCAGTTGTAGCTAAAAAGTGTATATCACGAGTATTTGTAGCTAAATCATTTGTTTCGCATGGATTTGAAGCTAAGCCTGCTACTTCGCATTGATTTGAAGCTAAATCATTTGTTTCGCATAGAACTGAAGCTACCTCGTTTGTTCCTCCTGCTTTTGAAGCTATATGACTTATACCGCAAGTATTTGAAGCTAAATCATATGTGTCGCATGGATTTGAAGCTGAACCTACTACATCGAATTGATTTGAAGCTAAATCTTGTTTATCGCATGGATTTGAAGCTAAACCTTCTACACCGCATTGATTTGCAGCTAAATCATGTGTTTCGCATGGATTTGAAGCTAACTCGTTCGTTTGGCCTGCAGTTGAATCTACATCATTTATATCGCAAGTATTTGAAGCTAAATCATGTGTATCGCGTGGATTTTGAAGCTAACTCGTTCGTTGCGCATACAGTTAAATCTCAATAACGTATATCACAAGTAATTGATGCTAAACCATTTGTTTCGCATGGATTTGAAGCTAAGCCTTCTACTTCGCATTAATTGGAAGCTAAATCACGTGTTTCGCATGGATTTGAAACTAACTCGTTTGTTTCGCATGCAGTTGTAGCTAAATAATCTATATCACAAGTATTTGTAGCTAAACCATTCGTTTCGCATGGATTTGAAGCTAAGCCCTCTACTTCGCATTGATTTGAAGCTAAATCATTTGTTTCGCATGGAATTGAAGCTACCTCGTTTGTTCCTCCAGATTTTGAAGCTATATCACATATATCGCAAGTATTTGAAGCTAAATCATGTGCGTCGCATGGATTTGAAGCTGAACTTTCTACATCGCATTGATTGGAAGCTAAATCTTGTGTATCGCATGGATTTGAAGCTAAACCCTCTACATCGCATTGATTTGCAACTAAATCATGTGTTTCGCATGGATCTGAAGCTAACTCGTTTGTTTCGCCTGCATTTGAAGCTATATCACTTATATTCGCAAGCATTTGATGCTAAATCATTCGTTTCGCATGGATTTGAAGCTAAACCTTCTACATCGCATGGATTTGAAGCTAAACCTTCTAGATCGCATTGATTTGTAGCTAAATCACGTGTATCCCATGTATTTGAAGCTAACTCGTTTGTTTCGCATGCAGTTGTAGCTAAATAATGTATATCACAAGTATTTGTAGCTAAACCATTCGTTTCGCATGGATTTGAAGCTAAGCCCTCTACTTCGCATTGATTGGAAGCTAAATCATTTGTTTCGCATGGAATTGAAGCTACCTCGTTTGTTCCTCCAGATTTTGAAGCTATATCACTTATATCGCAAGTATTTGAAGCTAAATCATGTGCGTCGCATGGATTTGAAGCTAAACCTTCTAGATCGCATTGATTTGTAGCTAAATCACGTGTTTCGCATGGATTACAAGCTAAGCCTTCTACTTCGCATTAATAGGAAGCTAAAGCACGTGATTCGCTTGGATTTGAAGCTAAACCTTCTACATCGCATTCATTTGAAGCTGAAACATGTGTTTCGCGTAGATTTGAAGGTAACTCGTTTGTTTCGCATGCAGTTGTAGCTAAATAATGTATATCACAAGTATTTGTAGCTAAATAATTTGTTTCGCATGGATTTGAAGCTAAGCCTCCTACTTCGCATTGATTTGAAGATAAATCATTTGTTTCGCATAGAACTGAAGCTACCTCGTTTGTTCCTCCTGCTTTTGAAGCCATATCATTTATATCGCAAGTATTTGAAGCTAAATCATATGTGTCGCATGGATTTGAAGCTAACTCATGTATTTCGCGTGGATTTGAAGGTAACTCGTTTGTTTCGCATGCAGTTGGAGCTATACCACCTATATCCCAAGTGTTTGAAGCTCAATCATTTGTTTCGCATGGTTTTGAAGCTAAACCTTCTACATCGCATTGATTTTAAGCTAAATCATGTGTTTCGCATGGATTTGAAGCTAACTCGTTTGTTTCGCATGCAGTTGTAGCTAAATAATGTATATCACAAGTATTTGTAGCTAAATCATTTGTTCCGCATGGATTTGAAGCTAAGACTTCTACTCCGCATTGATTTGAAGCTAAATCATTTGTTTCGCATGGATTTGAAGCTAAACCTTCTACATCGCATTGATTTGAAGCTAAATCATGTGTATCCCATGTATTTGAAGCTAACTCGTTTGTTTCGCATGCAGTTGTAGCTAAATAATGTATATCACAAGTATTTGTAGCCAAACCATTTGTTTCGCATGGATTTGAAGCTGAACCTTCTACATCGCATTGATTTGCAAATGAATCATGTGTTTCGCGTGGATTTGAAGCTAACTCGTTCGTTTCGCCTGAATTTGAATCTATATCACTTATATCGCAACTATTTGAAACTAAATCATGTGTTTCGCTTGGATTTGAAGCTAAACCTTTTACATCGCATTGATTTGACGCTAACTCATGTGTTTTGCGTGGATTTGACGGTAACTCGTTTGTTTCGCATGCAGTTGGAGCTATACCACCTATATCCCAAGTGTTTGAAGCACAATCATTTGTTTCGCATGGATTTGAAGCTAAACCTTCTACATCGCATTGATTTTAAGCTAAATCATGTGTTTCGCATGGATTTGAAGCTAACTCGTTTGTTTCGCATGCAGTTGTAGCTAAATAGTGTATATCACGAGTATTTGTAGCTAAATCATTTATTTCGCATGGATTTGAAGCTAAATCATTTGTTTCGCATAGAACTGAAGCTACCTCGTTTGTTCCTCCTGCTTTTGAAGCTATATCACTTATATCGCAAGTATTTGAAGCTAAATCATATGTGTCGCATGGATTTGAAGCTGAACCTTCTTCATCGAATTGATTTGAAGCTAAATCTTGTATATCGCATGGATTTGAAGCTAAACCTTCTACATCGCATTGATTTGCTGCTAAATCATGTGTTTCGCATGGATTTGAAGCTAACTCGTTCGTTGCGCATACAGTTAAATCTAAATAACGTATATCAAAAGTATTTGAAGCTAAACCATTTGTTTCGCATGCATTTGAAGCTAAGCCTTCTACTTCGCATTAATTGGAAGCTAAATCACGAGTTTTGCATGGATTTGAATCTGAACCTTCTACATCGCATTGATTTGCAAATGAATCATGTGTTTCGCATGGATTTGAAGCTAACTCGTTCGTTTCGCCTGTATTTGAATCTATATCACTTATATCGCAACTATTTGTAGCAAAATCATGTGTTTCGCTTGGATTTGAAGCTAAACCTTCTACATCGCATTCATTTGAACCAATTCATGTGTTTCGCGTTGATTTGAAGGTAACTCGTTTGTTTCGCATGCAGTTGAAGTTATATCACCTTTATCCCAAGTGTTTGAAGCTCAATCATTTGTTTCACATGGATTTGAAGCTAAACCTTCTACATCGCATTGATTTTAAGCTAAATCATGTGTTTCGCATGGATTTGAAGCTAACTCGTTTGTTTCGCATGCAGTTGTAGCTAAAAAGTGTATATCACGAGTATTTGTAGCTAAATCATTTGTTTCGCATGTATTTGAAGCTAAGCCTGCTACTTCGCATTGATTTGAAGCTAAATCATTTGTTTCGCATAGAACTGAAGCTACCTCGTTTGTTCCTCCTGCTTTTGAAGCTATATGACTTATATCGCAAGTATTTGAAGCTAAATCATATGTGTCGCATGGATTTGAAGCTGAACCTACTACATCGAATTGATTTGAAGCTAAATCTTGTGTATCGCATGGATTTGAAGCTAACTCGTTCGTTTGGCCTGCAGTTGAATCTACATCACTTATATCGCAAGTATTTGAAGCTAAATCATGTGTATCGCGTGGATTTTGAAGCTAACTCGTTTGATTAGTCTGCATTTGAAGCTATATCACTTATACGCCAAGTGTTTGAAGATAAATCATTTGTTTCGCATGGATTTGGAGCTAAACCTTCTACATCGCATTGATTTGCAGCTAAATCATGTGTTTCGCTTGGATTTGAAGCTAACTCGTTCGTTGCGCATACAGTTAAATCTAAATAACGTATATCAAAAGTATTTGAAGCTAAACCATTTGTTTCGCATGCATTTGAAGCTAAGCCTTCTACTTCGCATTAATTGGAAGCTAAATCACGAGTTTTGCATGGATTTGAATCTGAACCTTCTACATCGCATTGATTTGCAAATGAATCATGTGTTTCGCATGGATTTGAAGCTAACTCGTTCGTTTCGCCTGTATTTGAATCTATATCACTTATATCGCAACTATTTGTAGCAAAATCATGTGTTTCGCTTGGATTTGAAGCTAAACCTTCTACATCGCATTCATTTGAACCAATTCATGTGTTTCGCGTGGATTTGAAGGTAACTCGTTTGTTTCGCATGCAGTTGAAGTTATATCACATTTATCCCAAGTGTTTGAAGCTCAATCATTTGTTTCACATGGATTTGAAGCTAAACCTTCTACATCGCATTGATTTGAAGCTAACTCATTTGTTTTGCATAGAACTGAAGCTAAACCTTCTACATCGCATTGATTTGCAGCTAAATCATGTGTTTCGCATGGATTTGAAGCTAACTCGTTCGTTGCGCACACAGTTAAATCTCAATAACGTATATCACAAGTAATTGAAGCTAAACCATTTGTTTCGCATGGATTTGAAGCTAAGCCTTCTACTTCGCATTAATTGGAAGCTAAATCACGTGTTTCTCTTGGATTTGCAGCTAAACCTTCTACATCGCATTCATTTGAACCAATTCATGTGTTTCGCGTGGATTTGAAGGTAACTCGTTTGTTTCGCATGCAGTTGGAGCTATACCACCTATATCCCAAGTGTTTGAAGCTCAATCATTTGTTTCGCATGGATTTGAAGCTAAACCTTCTACATCGCATTGATTTTAAGCTAAATCATGTGTTTCGCATGGATTTGAAGCTAACTCGTTTGTTTCGCATGCAGTTGTAGCTAAAAAGTGTATATCACGAGTATTTGTAGCTAAATCATTTGTTTCGCATGGATTTGAAGCTAAGCCTGCTACTTCGCATTGATTTGAAGCTAAATCATTTGTTTCGCATAGAACTGAAGCTATCTCATTTGTTCCTCCTGCTTTTGAAGCTATATGACTTATATCGCAAGTATTTGAAGCTAAATCATATGTGTCGCATGGATTTGAAGCTGAACCTACTACATCGAATTGATTTGAAGCTAAATCTTGTGTATCGCATGGATTTGAAGCTAAACCTTCTACACCGCATTGATTTGCAGCTAAATCATGTGTTTCGCATGGATTTGAAGCTAACTCGTTCGTTTGGCCTGCAGTTGGATCTACATCAATTATATCGCAAGTATTTGAAGCTAAATCATGTGTATCGCGTGGATTTTGAAGCTAACTCGTTTGATTAGTCTGCATTTGAAGCTATATCACTTATACGCCAAGTGTTTGAAGATAAATCATTTGTTTCGCATGGATTTGGAGCTAAACCTTCTACATCGCATTGATTTGCAGCTAAATCATGTGTTTCGCTTGGATTTGAAGCTAACTCGTTCGTTGCGCATACAGTTAAATCTCAATAACGTATATCACAAGTAATTGAAGCTAAACCATTTGTTTCGCATGGATTTGAAGCTAAGCCTTCTACTTCGCATTAATTGGAAGCTAAATCACGTGTTTCTCTTGGATTTGCAGCTAAACCTTCTACATCGCATTCATTTGAACCAATTCATGTGTTTCGCGTGGATTTGAAGGTAACTCGTTTGTTTCGCATGTAGTTGGAGCTATACCACCTATATCCCAAGTGTTTGAAGCTCAGTCATTTGTTTCGCATGGCTTTGAAGCTAAACCTTCTACATAGCATTGATTTTAAGCTAAATCATGTGTTTCGCATGGATTTGAAGCTAACTCGTTTGTTTCGCATGCAGTTGTAGCTAAAAAGTGTATATCACGAGTATTTGTAGCTAAATCATTTGTTTCGCATGGATTTGAAGCTAAGCCTGCTACTTCGCATTGATTTGAAGCTAAATCATTTGTTTCGCATAGAACTGAAGCTACCTCGTTTGTTCCTCCTGCTTTTGAAGCTATATGACTTATATCGCAAGTATTTGAAGCTAAATCATATGTGTCGCATGGATTTGAAGCTGAACCTACTACATCGAATTGATTTGAAGCTAAATCTTGTGTATCGCATGGATTTGAAGCTAAACCTTCTACACCGCATTGATTTGCAGCTAAATCATGTGTTTCGCATGGATTTGAAGCTAACTCGTTCGTTTGGCCTGCAGTTGAATCTACATCACTTATATCGCAAGTATTTGAAGCTAAATCATGTGTATCGCGTGGATTTTGAAGCTAACTCGTTTGATTAGTCTGCATTTGAAGCTATATCACATATACGCCAAGTGTTTGAAGATAAATCATTTGTTTCGCATGGATTTGGAGCTAAACCTTCTACATCGCATTGATTTGCAGCTAAATCATGTGTTTCGCTTGGATTTGAAGCTAACTCGTTCGTTGCGCATACAGTTAAATCTAAATAACGTATATCACAAGTATTTGAAGCTAAACCATTTGTTTCGCATGGATTTGAAGCTAAGCCTTCTCCTTCGCATTAATTGCAAGCTAAATCACGTGTTTTGCATGGATTTGAAGCTGAACCTTCTACATCGCATTGATTTGCAAATGAATCATGTGTTTCGCATGGCTTTGAAGCTAACTCGTTCGTTTCGGCTGTATTTGAATCTATATCACTTATATCGCAAGTATTTGAAGCTAAATCATGTTTTTCGCTTGAATTTGAAGCTAAACCTTCTACATCGCATTTATTTGAACCAATTCATGTGTTTCGCGTGGATTTGAAGGTAACTCGATTGTTTCGCATGCAGTTGAAGCTATATCACATTTATGCCAAGTGTTTGAACCTCAATCATTTGTTTCGTATGGATTTGAAGCTAAACCGTCTACATCGCATTGATTTTAAGCTAAATCATGTGTTTCGCATCGATCTGAAGCTAACTCGTTTGTTTCGCATGCAGTTGTAGCTAAATAATGTATATCACAAGTATTTGTAGCTAAACCATTTGTTTCACATGGATTTGAAGCTAAGACTTCTACTCCGCATTGATTTGAAGATAAATCATTTGTTTCGCATGGATTTGAAGCTAAACCCTCTACATCGCATTGATTTGCAACTAAATCATGTGTTTCGCATGGATCTGAAGCTAACTCGTTTGTTTCGCATGCAGTTGTAGCTAAATAATGTATATCACAAGTATTTGTAGCTAAATCATTTGTTTCGCATGGATTTGAAGCTAAGACTTCTACTCCGCATTGATTTGAAGCTAAATCATTTGTTTCGCATGGATTTGAAGCTAACTCGTTCGTTTGGCCTGCAGTTGAATCTACATCACTTATATCGCATGTATTTGAAGCTAAATCATGTGTATCGCGTGGATTTTGAAGCTAACTCGTTTGATTAGTCTGCATTTGAAGCTATATCACTTATACGCCAAGTGTTTGAAGATAAATCATTTGTTTCGCATGGATTTGGAGCTAAACCTTCTACATCGCATTGATTTGCAGCTAAATCATGTGTTTCGCTTGGATTTGAAGCTAACTCGTTCGTTGCGCATACAGTTAAATCTAAATAACGTATATCAAAAGTATTTGAAGCTAAACCATTTGTTTCGCATGCATTTGAAGCTAAGCCTTCTACTTCGCATTAATTGGAAGCTAAATCACGTGTTTTGCATGGATTTGAATCTGAACCTTCTACATCGCATTGATTTGCAAATGAATCATGTGTTTCGCATGGATTTGAAGCTAACTCGTTCGTTTCGCCTGTATTTGAATCTATATCACTTATATCGCAACTATTTGTAACAAAATCATGTGTTTCGCTTGGATTTGAAGCTAAACCTTCTACATCGCATTCACTTGAACCAATTCATGTGTTTCGCGTGGATTTGAAGGTAACTCGTTTGTTTCGCATGCAGTTGAAGTTATATCACCTTTATCCCAAGTGTTTGAAGCTCAATCATTTGTTTCACATGGATTTGAAGCTAAACCTTCTACATCGCATTGATTTGAAGCTAACTCATTTGTTTTGCATAGAACTGAAGCTAAACCTTCTACATCGCATTGATTTGCAGCTAAATCATGTGTTTCGCATGGATTTGAAGCTAACTCGTTCGTTGCGCATACAGTTAAATCTCAATAACGTATATCACAAGTAATTGAAGCTAAACCATTTGTTTCGCATGGATTTGAAGCTAAGCCTTCTACTTCGCATTAATTGGAAGCTAAATCACGTGTTTCTCTTGGATTTGCAGCTAAACCTTCTACATCGCATTCATTTGAACCAATTCATGTGTTTCGCGTGGATTTGAAGGTAACTCGTTTGTTTCGCATGCAGTTGGAGCTATACCACCTATATCCCAAGAGTTTGAAGCTCAGTCATTTGTTTCGCATGGATTTGAAGCTAAACCTTCTACATAGCATTGATTTTAAGCTAAATCATGTGTTTCGCATGGATTTGAAGCTAACTCGTTTGTTTCGCATGCAGTTGTAGCTAAAAAGTGTATATCACGAGTATTTGTAGCTAAATCATTTGTTTCGCATGGATTTGAAGCTAAGCCTGCTACTTCGCATTGATTTGAAGCTAAATCATTTGTTTCGCATAGAACTGAAGCTACCTCGTTTGTTCCTCCTGCTTTTGAAGCTATATGACTTATACCGCAAGTATTTGAAGCTAAATCATATGTGTCGCATGGATTTGAAGCTGAACCTACTACATCGAATTGATTTGAAGCTAAATCTTGTGTATCGCATGGATTTGAAGCTAAACCTTCTACACCGCATTGATTTGCAGCTAAATCATGTGTTTCGCATGGATTTGAAGCTAACTCGTTCGTTTGGCCTGCAGTTGAATCTACATCACTTATATCGCAAGTATTTGAAGCTAAATCATGTGTATCGCGTGGATTTTGAAGCTAACTCGTTCGTTGCGCATACAGTTAAATCTCAATAACGTATATCACAAGTAATTGATGCTAAATCATTTGTTTCGCATGGATTTGAAGCTAAGCCTTCTACTTCGCATTAATTGGAAGCTAAATCACGTGTTTCGCATGGATTTGAAACTAACTCGTTTGTTTCGCATGCAGTTGTAGCTAAATAATCTATATCACAAGTATTTGTAGCTAAACCATTCGTTTCGCATGGATTTGAAGCTAAGCCCTCTACTTCGCATTGATTTGAAGCTAAATCATTTGTTTCGCATGGAATTGAAGCTACCTCGTTTGTTCCTCCAGATTTTGAAGCTATATCACATATATCGCAAGTATTTGAAGCTAAATCATGTGCGTCGCATGGATTTGAAGTTGAACTTTCTACATCGCATTGATTGGAAGCTAAATCTTGTGTATCGCATGGATTTGAAGCTAAACCCTCTACATCGCATTGATTTGCAACTAAATCATGTGTTTCGCATGGATCTGAAGCTAACTCGTTTGTTTCGCCTGCATTTGAAGCTATATCACTTATATTCGCAAGCATTTGATGCTAAATCATTCGTTTCGCATGGATTTGAAGCTAAACCTTCAACATCGCATGGATTTGAAGCTAAACCTTCTAGATCGCATTGATTTGTAGCTAAATCACGTGTATCCCATGTATTTGAAGCTAACTCGTTTGTTTCGCATGCAGTTGTAGCTAAATAATGTATATCACAAGTATTTGTAGCTAAACCATTCGTTTCGCATGGATTTGAAGCTAAGCCCTCTACTTCGCATTGATTTGAAGCTAAATCATTTGTTTCGCATGGAATTGAAGCTACCTCGTTTGTTCCTCCAGATTTTGAAGCTATATCACTTATATCGCAAGTATTTGAAGCTAAATCATGTGCGTCGCATGGATTTGAAGCTAAACCTTCTAGATCGCATTGATTTGTAGCTAAATCACGTGTTTCGCATGGATTACAAGCTAAGCCTTCTACTTCGCATTAATAGGAAGCTAAAGCACGTGATTCGCTTGGATTTGAAGCTAAACCTTCTACATCGCATTCATTTGAAGCTGAAACATGTGTTTCGCGTAGATTTGAAGGTAACTCGTTTGTTTCGCATGCAGTTGTAGCTAAATAATGTATATCACAAGTATTTGTAGCTAAATAATTTGTTTCGCATGGATTTGAAGCTAAGCCTTCTACTTCGCATTGATTTGAAGATAAATCATTTGTTTCGCATAGAACTGAAGCTACCTCGTTTGTTCCTCCTGCTTTTGAAGCCATATCATTTATATCGCAAGTATTTGAAGCTAAATCATATGTGTCGCATGGATTTGAAGCTAACTCATGTATTTCGCGTGGATTTGAAGGTAACTCGTTTGTTTCGCATGCAGTTGGAGCTATACCACCTATATCCCAAGTGTTTGAAGCTCAATCATTTGTTTCGCATGGATTTGAAGCTAAACCTTCTACATCGCATTGATTTGCAGCTAAATCATGTGTATCGCATGGATTTGAAACTAACTCGTTTGTTTCGCATGCAGTTGTAGCTAAATAATGTATATCACAAGTATTTGTAGCTAAATCATTTGTTTCGCATGGAATTGAAGCTAAGCCTTCTACTTCGCATTGATTTGAAGCTTAATCATTTGTTTCGCATAGAACTGAAGCTACATCGTTTGTTCCGCCTGCTTTTGAAGCTATATCACTTATATCGTAAGTATTTGAAGCTAAATCATATGTGTCGCATGGATTTGAAGCTAAACCTTCTACATCGCATTGATTTGAAGCTAACTCATGTGTTTCGCGTGGATTTGAAGGTAACTCGTTTGTTTCGCATGCAGTTGGAGCTATACCACCTATATCCCAAGTGTTTGAAGCTCAATCATTTGTTTCGCATGGTTTTGAAGCTAAACCTTCTACATCGCATTGATTTTAAGCTAAATCATGTGTTTCGCATGGATTTGAAGCTAACTCGTTTGTTTCGCATGCAGTTGTAGCTAAATAATGTATATCACAAGTATTTGTAGCTAAATCATTTGTTCCGCATGGATTTGAAGCTAAGACTTCTACTCCGCATTGATTTGAAGCTAAATCATTTGTTTCGCATGGATTTGAAGCTAAACCTTCTACATCGCATTGATTTGAAGCTAAATCATGTGTATCCCATGTATTTGAAGCTAACTCGTTTGTTTCGCATGCAGTTGTAGCTAAATAATGTATATCACAAGTATTTGTAGCCAAACCATTTGTTTCGCATGGATTTGAAGCTGAACCTTCTACATCGCATTGATTTGCAAATGAATCATGTGTTTCGCGTGGATTTGAAGCTAACTCGTTCGTTTCGCCTGAATTTGAATCTATATCACTTATATCGCAACTATTTGAAACTAAATCATGTGTTTCGCTTGGATTTGAAGCTAAACCTTTTACATCGCATTGATTTGACGCTAACTCATGTGTTTTGCGTGGATTTGACGGTAACTCGTTTGTTTCGCATGCAGTTGGAGCTATACCACCTATATCCCAAGTGTTTGAAGCTCAATCATTTGTTTCGCATGGATTTGAAGCTAAACCTTCTACATCGCATTGATTTTAAGCTAAATCATGTGTTTCGCATGGATTTGAAGCTAACTCGTTTGTTTCGCATGCAGTTGTAGCTAAATAGTGTATATCACGAGTATTTGTAGCTAAATCATTTGTTTCGCATGGATTTGAAGCTAAGCCTGCTACTTCGCATTGATTTGAAGCTAAATCATTTGTTTCGCATAGAACTGAAGCTACCTCGTTTGTTCCTCCTGCTTTTGAAGCTATATCACTTATATCGCAAGTATTTGAAGCTAAATCATATGTGTCGCATGGATTTGAAGCTGAACCTTCTTCATCGAATTGATTTGAAGCTAAATCTTGTATATCGCATGGATTTGAAGCTAAACCTTCTACATCGCATTGATTTGCTGCTAAATCATGTGTTTCGCATGGATTTGAAGCTAACTCGTTCGTTGCGCATACAGTTAAATCTAAATAACGTATATCAAAAGTATTTGAAGCTAAACCATTTGTTTCGCATGCATTTGAAGCTAAGCCTTCTACTTCGCATTAATTGGAAGCTAAATCACGAGTTTTGCATGGATTTGAATCTGAACCTTCTACATCGCATTGATTTGCAAATGAATCATGTGTTTCGCATGGATTTGAAGCTAACTCGTTCGTTTCGCCTGTATTTGAATCTATATCACTTATATCGCAACTATTTGTAGCAAAATCATGTGTTTCGCTTGGATTTGAAGCTAAACCTTCTACATCGCATTCATTTGAACCAATTCATGTGTTTCGCGTTGATTTGAAGGTAACTCGTTTGTTTCGCATGCAGTTGAAGTTATATCACCTTTATCCCAAGTGTTTGAAGCTCAATCATTTGTTTCACATGGATTTGAAGCTAAACCTTCTACATCGCATTGATTTGAAGCTAACTCATTTGTTTTGCATAGAACTGAAGCTAAACCTTCTACATCGCATTGATTTGCAGCTAAATCATGTGTTTCGCATGGATTTGAAGCTAACTCGTTCGTTGCGCATACAGTTAAATCTCAATAACGTATATCACAAGTAATTGAAGCTAAACCATTTGTTTTGCATGGATTTGAAGCTAAGCCTTCTACTTCGCATTAATTGGAAGCTAAATCACGTGTTTCTCTTGGATTTGCAGCTAAACCTTCTACATCGCATTCATTTGAACCAATTCATGTGTTTCGCGTGGATTTGAAGGTAACTCGTTTGTTTCGCATGCAGTTGGAGCTATACCACCTATATCCCAAGTGTTTGAAGCTCAATCATTTGTTTCGCATGGATTTGAAGCTAAACCTTCTACATCGCATTGATTTTAAGCTAAATCATGTGTTTCGCATGGATTTGAAGCTAACTCGTTTGTTTCGCATGCAGTTGTAGCTAAAAAGTGTATATCACGAGTATTTGTAGCTAAATCATTTGTTTCGCATGTATTTGAAGCTAAGCCTGCTACTTCGCATTGATTTGAAGCTAAATCATTTGTTTCGCATAGAACTGAAGCTACCTCGTTTGTTCCTCCTGCTTTTGAAGCTATATGACTTATATCGCAAGTATTTGAAGCTAAATCATATGTGTCGCATGGATTTGAAGCTGAACCTACTACATCGAATTGATTTGAAGCTAAATCTTGTGTATCGCATGGATTTGAAGCTAACTCGTTCGTTTGGCCTGCAGTTGAATCTACATCACTTATATCGCAAGTATTTGAAGCTAAATCATGTGTATCGCGTGGATTTTGAAGCTAACTCGTTTGATTAGTCTGCATTTGAAGCTATATCACTTATACGCCAAGTGTTTGAAGATAAATCATTTGTTTCGCATGGATTTGGAGCTAAACCTTCTACATCGCATTGATTTGCAGCTAAATCATGTGTTTCGCTTGGATTTGAAGCTAACTCGTTCGTTGCGCATACAGTTAAATCTAAATAACGTATATCAAAAGTATTTGAAGCTAAACCATTTGTTTCGCATGCATTTGAAGCTAAGCCTTCTACTTCGCATTAATTGGAAGCTAAATCACGAGTTTTGCATGGATTTGAATCTGAACCTTCTACATCGCATTGATTTGCAAATGAATCATGTGTTTCGCATGGATTTGAAGCTAACTCGTTCGTTTCGCCTGTATTTGAATCTATATCACTTATATCGCAACTATTTGTAGCAAAATCATGTGTTTCGCTTGGATTTGAAGCTAAACCTTCTACATCGCATTCATTTGAACCAATTCATGTGTTTCGCGTGGATTTGAAGGTAACTCGTTTGTTTCGCATGCAGTTGAAGTTATATCACATTTATCCCAAGTGTTTGAAGCTCAATCATTTGTTTCACATGGATTTGAAGCTAAACCTTCTACATCGCATTGATTTGAAGCTAACTCATTTGTTTTGCATAGAACTGAAGCTAAACCTTCTACATCGCATTGATTTGCAGCTAAATCATGTGTTTCGCATGGATTTGAAGCTAACTCGTTCGTTGCGCACACAGTTAAATCTCAATAACGTATATCACAAGTAATTGAAGCTAAACCATTTGTTTCGCATGGATTTGAAGCTAAGCCTTCTACTTCGCATTAATTGGAAGCTAAATCACGTGTTTCTCTTGGATTTGCAGCTAAACCTTCTACATCGCATTCATTTGAACCAATTCATGTGTTTCGCGTGGATTTGAAGGTAACTCGTTTGTTTCGCATGCAGTTGGAGCTATACCACCTATATCCCAAGTGTTTGAAGCTCAATCATTTGTTTCGCATGGATTTGAAGCTAAACCTTCTACATCGCATTGATTTTAAGCTAAATCATGTGTTTCGCATGGATTTGAAGCTAACTCGTTTGTTTCGCATGCAGTTGTAGCTAAAAAGTGTATATCTCAGAGTATTTGTAGCTAAATCATTTGTTTCGCATGGATTTGAAGCTAAGCCTGCTACTTCGCATTGATATGAAGCTAAATCATTTGTTTCGCATAGAACTGAAGCTACCTCATTTGTTCCTCCTGCTTTTGAAGCTATATGACTTATATCGCAAGTATTTGAAGCTAAATCATATGTGTCGCATGGATTTGAAGCTGAACCTACTACATCGAATTGATTTGAAGCTAAATCTTGTGTATCGCATGGATTTGAAGCTAAACCTTCTACACCGCATTGATTTGCAGCTAAATCATGTGTTTCGCATGGATTTGAAGCTAACTCGTTCGTTTGGCCTGCAGTTGAATCTACATCACTTATATCGCAAGTATTTGAAGCTAAATCATGTGTATCGCGTGGATTTTGAAGCTAACTCGTTTGATTAGTCTGCATTTGAAGCTATATCACTTATACGCCAAGTGTTTGAAGATAAATCATTTGTTTCGCATGGATTTGGAGCTAAACCTTCTACATCGCATTGATTTGCAGCTAAATCATGTGTTTCGCTTGGATTTGAAGCTAACTCGTTCGTTGCGCATACAGTTAAATCTAAATAACGTATATCAAAAGTATTTGAAGCTAAACCATTTGTTTCGCATGCATTTGAAGCTAAGCCTTCTACTTCGCATTAATTGGAAGCTAAATCACGTGTTTTGCATGGATTTGAATCTGAACCTTCTACATCGCATTGATTTGCAAATGAATCATGTGTTTCGCATGGATTTGAAGCTAACTCGTTCGTTTCGCCTGTATTTGAATCTATATCACTTATATCGCAACTATTTGTAACAAAATCATGTGTTTCGCTTGGATTTGAAGCTAAACCTTCTACATCGCATTCACTTGAACCAATTCATGTGTTTCGCGTGGATTTGAAGGTAACTCGTTTGTTTCGCATGCAGTTGAAGTTATATCACCTTTATCCCAAGTGTTTGAAGCTCAATCATTTGTTTCACATGGATTTGAAGCTAAACCTTCTACATCGCATTGATTTGAAACTAACTCATTTGTTTTGCATAGAACTGAAGCTAAACCTTCTACATCGCATTGATTTGCAGCTAAATCATGTGTTTCGCATGGATTTGAAGCTAACTCGTTCGTTGCGCATACAGTTAAATCTCAATAACGTATATCACAAGTAATTGAAGCTAAACCATTTGTTTCGCATGGATTTGAAGCTAAGCCTTCTACTTCGCATTAATTGGAAGCTAAATCACGTGTTTCTCTTGGATTTGCAGCTAAACCTTCTACATCGCATTCATTTGAACCAATTCATGTGTTTCGCGTGGATTTGAAGGTAACTCGTTTGTTTCGCATGCAGTTGGAGCTATACCACCTATATCCCAAGTGTTTGAAGCTCAGTCATTTGTTTCGCATAGATTTGAAGCTAAACCTTCTACATAGCATTGATTTTAAGCTAAATCATGTGTTTCGCATGGATTTGAAGCTAACTCGTTTGTTTCGCATGCAGTTGTAGCTAAAAAGTGTATATCACGAGTATTTGTAGCTAAATCATTTGTTTCGCATGGATTTGAAGCTAAGCCTGCTACGTCGCATTGATTTGAAGCTAAATCATTTGTTTCGCATAGAACTGAAGCTACCTCGTTTGTTCCTCCTGCTTTTGAAGCTATATGACTTATATCGCAAGTATTTGAAGCTAAATCATATGTGTCGCATGGATTTGAAGCTGAACCTACTACATCGAATTGATTTGAAGCTAAATCTTGTGTATCGCATGGATTTGAAGCTAAACCTTCTACACCGCATTGATTTGCAGCTAAATCATGTGTTTCGCATGGATTTGAAGCTAACTCGTTCGTTTGGCCTGCAGTTGAATCTACATCACTTATATCGCAAGTATTTGAAGCTAAATCATGTGTATCGCGTGGATTTTGAAGCTAACTCGTTTGATTAGTCTGCATTTGAAGCTATATCACTTATACGCCAAGTGTTTGAAGATAAATCATTTGTTTCGCATGGATTTGGAGCTAAACCTTCTACATCGCATTGATTTGCAGCTAAATCATGTGTTTCGCTTGGATTTGAAGCTAACTCGTTCGTTGCGCATACAGTTAAATCTAAATAACGTATATCACAAGTATTTGAAGCTAAACCATTTGTTTCGCATGGATTTGAAGCTAAGCCTTCTCCTTCGCATTAATTGCAAGCTAAATCACGTGTTTTGCATGGATTTGAAGCTGAACCTTCTACATCGCATTGATTTGCAAATGAATCATGTGTTTCGCATGGCTTTGAAGCTAACTCGTTCGTTTCGGCTGTATTTGAATCTATATCACTTATATCGCAAGTATTTGAAGCTAAATCATGTTTTTCGCTTGAATTTGAAGCTAAACCTTCTACATCGCATTTATTTGAACCAATTCATGTGTTTCGCGTGGATTTGAAGGTAACTCGATTGTTTCGCATGCAGTTGAAGCTATATCACATTTATGCCAAGTGTTTGAACCTCAATCATTTGTTTCGTATGGATTTGAAGCTAAACCGTCTACATCGCATTGATTTTAAGCTAAATCATGTGTTTCGCATCGATCTGAAGCTAACTCGTTTGTTTCGCATGCAGTTGTAGCTAAATAATGTATATCACAAGTATTTGTAGCTAAACCATTTGTTTCACATGGATTTGAAGCTAAGACTTCTACTCCGCATTGATTTGAAGCTAAATCATTTGTTTCGCATGGATTTGGAGCTAAACCTTCTACATCGCATTGATTTGCAGCTAAATCATGTGTTTCGCTTGGATTTGAAGCTAACTCGTTCGTTGCGCATACAGTTAAATCTAAATAACGTATATCACAAGTATTTGAAGCTAAACCATTTGTTTCGCATGGATTTGAAGCTAAGCCTTCTCCTTCGCATTAATTGCAAGCTAAATCACGTGTTTTGCATGGATTTGAAGCTGAACCTTCTACATCGCATTGATTTGCAAATGAATCATGTGTTTCGCATGGCTTTGAAGCTAACTCGTTCGTTTCGGCTGTATTTGAATCTATATCACTTATATCGCAAGTATTTGAAGCTAAATCATGTTTTTCGCTTGAATTTGAAGCTAAACCTTCTACATCGCATTTATTTGAACCAATTCATGTGTTTCGCGTGGATTTGAAGGTAACTCGATTGTTTCGCATGCAGTTGAAGCTATATCACATTTATGCCAAGTGTTTGAACCTCAATCATTTGTTTCGTATGGATTTGAAGCTAAACCGTCTACATCGCATTGATTTGAAGCTAACTCATGTGTTTCGCGTGGATTTGAAGGCAACTCGTTTGTTTCGCATGCAGTTGAAGCTATAACACCTATATCCCAAGTGTGTGAAGCAAAATCATTTGTTTCGCATGGATTTGAAGCTAAGACTTCTACTCCGCATTGATTTGAAGCTAAATCATTTGTTTCGCATCGATCTGAAGCTAACTCGTTTGTTTCGCATGCAGTTGTAGCTAAATAATGTATATCACAAGTATTTGTAGCTAAACCATTTGTTTCACATGGATTTGAAGCTAAGACTTCTACTCCGCATTGATTTGAAGCTAAATCATTTGTTTCGCATGGATTTGAAGCTAAACCCTCTACATCGCATTGATTTGCAACTAAATCATGTGTTTCGCATGGATCTGAAGCTAACTCGTTTGTTTCGCATGCAGTTGTAGCTAAATAATGTATATCACAAGTATTTGTAGCTAAATCATTTGTTTCGCATGGATTTGAAGCTAAGACTTCTACTCCGCATTGATTTGAAGCTAAATCATTTGTTTCGCATGGATTTGAAGCTAAACCTTCTACATCGCATTGATTTTAAGCTAAATCATGTGTTTCGCATGGATTTGAAGCTAAACCTTCTACATCGCATCGATTTGCAGCTAAATCATGTGTTTCGCATGGATTTGAAGCTAACTCGTGCGTTGCGCCTGCAGTTGAATCTACATCACTTATATCGCAAGTATTTGAAGCTAAATCATGTGTATCGCTTGGATTTTGAAGCTAACTCTTTTGATTAGTCTGCATTTGAAGCTATATCACTTATACCCCAAGTGTTTGAAGCTAAATCATTTGTTTCGCATGGATTTGGAGCTAAACCTTCTACATCGCATTGATTTGCAGCTAAATCATGTGTTTCGCGTGGATTTGAAGGTAACTCGTTTGTTTCGCATACAGTTAAATCTCAATAACGTATATCACAAGTATTTGAAGCTAAACCATTTGTTTCGCATGGATTTGAAGCTAAGCCTTCTACTTCGCATTGATTGGATCCTAAATCACGTGTTTTGCATGGATTTGAAGCTAAGCCTTCTACATCGCATTGATTTGCAGCTGAATCATGTGTTTCGCATGGATTTGAAGCTAACTCGTGCGTTGCGCCTGCAGTTGAATCTACATCACTTATATCGCAAGTATTTGAAGCTAAATCATGTGTATCGCTTGGATTTTGAAGCTAACTCGTTTGATTAGTCTGCATTTGAAGCTATATCACTTATAACCCAAGTGTTTGAAGCTAAATCATTTGTTTCGCATGGATTTGGAGCTAAACCTTCTACATCGCATTGATTTGCAGCTAAATCATGTGTTTCGCGTGGATTTGAAGGTAACTCGTTTGTTTCGCATACAGTTAAATCTCAATAACGTATATCACAAGTATTTGAAGCTAAACCATTTGTTTCGCATGGATTTGAAGCTAAGCCTTCTACTTCGCATTGATTGGATCCTAAATCACGTGTTTTGCATGGATTTGAAGCTAAGCCTTCTACATCGCATTGATTTGCAGCTGAATCATGTGTTTCGCATGGATTTGAAGCTAACTCGTGCGTTGCGCCTGCAGTTGAATCTACATCACTTATATAGCAAGTATTTGAAGCTAAATCATGTGTATCGCGTGGATTTTGAAGCTAACTCGTTTGATTAGTCTGCATTTGAAGCTATATCACTTATACCCCAAGTGTTTGAAGCTAAATCATTTGTTTCGCATGGATTTGGAGCTAAACCTTCTACATCGCATTGATTTGCAGCTAAATCATGTGTTTCGCATGGATTTGAAGCTAAACCTTCTACATCGCATTGATTTGAAGCTAACTCATGTGTTTCGCGTGGATTTGAAGGTAACTCGTTTGTTTCGCATGCAGTTGAAGCTATAACACCTATATCCCAAGCGTATGAAGCTCAATCATTTGTTTCGCATGGATTTGATGCTAAACCTTCTACATCGCATTGATTTGAAGCTAAATCATGTGTTTCGCATGGATTTGAAGCTAACTCGTTTGTTTCGCATGCAGTTGTAGTAAATAATGTATATCACAAGTATTTGTAGCTAAACCATTTGTTTCCCATGGATTTGAATCTAAGCCCTCTACTTCGCATTGATTTGAAGCTAAATCATTTGTTTCGCATGGAATTGAAGCTACCTCGTTTGTTCCTCCAGATTTTGAAGCTATATCACTTATATCGCAAGTATTTGAAGCTAAATCATGTACGTCGCATGGATTTGAAGCTGAACTTTCTACATCGCATTGATATGAAGCTAAATCTTGTGTATCGCATGGATTTGAAGCTAAACCCTCTACATCGCATTGATTTGCAACTAAATCATGTGTTTCGCATGGATCTGAAGCTAATTCGTTTGTTTCGCCTGCATTTGAAGCTATATCACTTATATTCGCAAGCATTTGATGCTAAATCACTCGTTTCTCATGGACTTGAAGCTAAACCTTCTACATCCCATGGATTTGAAGCTAAATCATGTGTTTGGCATGGATTTGAAGCTAAACCTTATACATCGCATTGATTTGCATCTGAATCATGTGTTTCGCATGGATTTGAAGCTAACTCGATTGTGTCGCATGCAGTTTAAGCTAAATCATGTATATCACAAGTATTTGAATCTAAACCATTTGATTCGGATGGGATTTGATGCTAAGCCTTCTACTTCACACTGATTTGATGCTGAGTCATGTCTTTCGCATGGATTTGAAGCTAACTCGTTTGTTTCGCATGCAGTTGTAGCTAAATAATGTATATCACAAGTATTTCTAGCTAAACCATTTGTTTGCATGGATTTGAAGCTAAGCCTTCTACTTCGCATTGATTTGAAGCTAAATCATTTGTTTCGCATCGATTTGAAGCTAAACCTTCTACATCGCATGGATATGATGCTAAAACTACTACATCGCATTGATTTGCAGCTAAATCATGTGTTTCGCATGGATTTGAAGCTAACTCGTTCGTTGCGCATGCAGTTAAATGTAAATAACGTATATCACAAGTATTTGAAGCTAAACCATTTGTTTCGCTTAGATTTGAAGTTAAGCCTTCTACTTCGCATTAATAGGAAGCTAAATCACGTGTTTTGCATGGATTTGAAGCTAAACCTTCTACATCGCATTGATTTAAACCTAAATCATGTGTTTCGCATGTATTTGAAGCTAACTCGTTTGTTTCGCATGCAGTTGTAGCTAAATAATGTATATCACAAGTATTTGTAGCTAAATCATTTGTTTCGCATGGATTTGAAGCTAAGCCTTCTACTTCGCATTGATTTGAAGCTAAATCATTTGTTTAGCATAGAACTGAAGCTACCTCGCTTGTTCCTCCTGCTTTTGAAGCTATATCACTTATATCGCAAGTATTTGAAGCTAAATCATATGTGTCGCATGGATTTGAAGCTGAACCTTCTACATCGAATTGATTTGAAGCTAAATCTTGTGTATCGCATGGATTTGAAGCTAAACCTTCTACATCGCATTGATTTGAAGCTAAATCATGTGTTTCGCATGGATTTGAAGCTAACTCGTTCGTTTCGCCTCCAGTTGAATCTACATCACTTATATCGCAAGTATTTGAAGCTAAATCATGTGTATCGCGTGGATTTTGAAGCTAACTCGTTTGTTACGTATGCAGTTGTAGCTAAATAATGTATATCACAAGTATTTGTAGCTAAATCATTTGTTTCGCATGGATTTGAAGCTAAACCTTCTACATCGCATTGATTTGAAGCTAAATCATATGTGTCGCATGGATTTGAAGCTGAACCTTCTACATCGCATTGATTTGAAGCTAAATCTTGTAAATCGCATGGATTTGAAGCTAAACCTTCTACATCGCATTGATTTGAATCTAAATCATGTGATTCGCATGGATTTGAAGATAACTCGTTTGTTTCGCATGCAGTTGTAGCTAAATAATGTATATCACAAGTATTTGTAGCTAAACCATTTGTTTCGCATGGATTTGAAGCTAAACCTACTACATCGCATTGATTTGAAGCAAAATCATGTGTATCCCATGTATTTGAAGCTAATTCGTTTGACTCGCATGCAGTTGTAGCTAAATAATGTATATCACAAGTATTTGTAGCTAAACCATTTGTTTCGCATGGATTTGAAGCTAAGCCCTCTACTTCGCATTGATTTGAAGCTAAATCATTTGTTTCGCATGGAATTGATGCTACCTCATTTGTTCCTCCAGATTTTGAAGCTATATCAATTATATCGCAAGTATTTGAAGCTAAATCATGTGCGTCGCATGGATTTGAAGCTGAACTATCTACATCGCATTGATTTGAAGCTAAATCTTGTGTATCGCATGGATTTGAAGCTAAACCTTCTACATCGCATTGATTTTAAGCTAAATCATGTGTTTCGCATCGATCTGAAGATAACTCGTTTGTTTCGCATGCAGTTGTAGCTAAATAATGTATATCACAAGTATTTGTAGCTAAACCATTTGTTTCGCATGGATTTGAAGCTAAGACTTCTACTCCGCACTGATTTGAAGCTAAATCATTTGTTTCGCATGGATTTGAAGCTAAGCCTTCTACTTCGCACTAATAGGAAGCTAAATCACGTGTTTTGCATGGATTTGAAGCTAAACCTTCTACATCGCATTGATTTGAACCTAAATCATGTGTTTCGCATGTATTTGAAGGTAACTCGTTTGTTTCGCATGCAGTTGTAGCTAAATAATGTATATCACAAGTATTTGTAGCTAAATAATTTGTTTCGCATGGATTTGAAGCTAAGCCGTCTACTTCGCATTCATTTGAAGCTAAATCATTTGCTTCGCATAGAACTGAAGCTACCTCGTTTGTTCCTCCTGCTTTTGAAGCTCTATCACTTATATCGCAAGTATTTGAAGCTAAATCATATGTGTCGCATGGATTTGAAGCTGAACCTTCTACATCGAATTGATTTGAAACTAAATCTTGTGTATCGCATGGATTTGAAGGTAAACCTTCAACATCGCATTGATTTGCAGCTAAATCATGTGTTCCGCATGTATTTGAAGCTAACTCGTTTGTTTCGCATGCAGTTGTAGCTAAATAATGTATATCACAAGTATTTGTAGCTAAATCATTTGTTTCGCATGGATTTGAAGCTAAGCCTTCTACTTCGCATTGATTTGAAGCTAAATCATTTGTTTAGCATAGAACTGAAGCTACCTCGTTTGTTCCTCCTGCTTTTGAAGCTATATCACTTATATCGCAAGTATTTGAAGCTAAATCATATGTGTCGCATGGATTTGAAGCTGAACCTTCTACATCGAATTGATTTGAAGCTAAATCTTGTGTATCGCATGGATTTGAAGCTAAACCTTCTACATCGCATTGATTTGAAGCTAAATCATGTGTTTCGCATGGATTTGAAGCTAACTCGTTCGTTTCGCCTCCAGTTGAATCTACATCACTTATATCGCAAGTATTTGAAGCTAAATCATGTGTATCGCGTGGATTTTGAAGCTAACTCGTTTGTTACGCATGCAGTTGTAGCTAAATAATGTATATCACAAGTATTTGTAGCTAAATCATTTGTTTCGCATGGATTTGAAGCTAAACCTTCTACATCGCATTGATTTGAAGCTAAATCATGTGTTTCGCATGGATTTGAAGCTAACTCGTTCGTTTCGCCTCCAGTTGAATCTACATCACTTATATCGCAAGTATTTGAAGCTAAATCATGTGTATCGCGTGGATTTTGAAGCTAACTCGTTTGTTACGTATGCAGTTGTAGCTAAATAATGTATATCACAAGTATTTGTAGCTAAATCATTTGTTTCGCATGGATTTGAAGCTAAACCTTCTACATCGCATTGATTTGAAGCTAAATCATATGTGTCGCATGGATTTGAAGCTGAACCTTCTACATCGCATTGATTTGAAGCTAAATCTTGTAAATCGCATGGATTTGAAGCTAAACCTTCTACATCGCATAGATTTGAATCTAAATCATGTGATTCGCATGGATTTGAAGATAACTCGTTTGTTTCGCATGCAGTTGTAGCTAAATAATGTATATCACAAGTATTTGTAGCTAAACCATTTGTTTCGCATGGATTTGAAGCTAAACCTACTACATCGCATTGATTTGAAGCAAAATCATGTGTATCCCATGTATTTGAAGCTAATTCGTTTGACTCGCATGCAGTTGTAGCTAAATAATGTATATCACAAGTATTTGTAGCTAAACCATTTGTTTCGCATGGATTTGAAGCTAAGCCCTCTACTTCGCATTGATTTGAAGCTAAATCATTTGTTTCGCATGGAATTGATGCTACCTCATTTGTTCCTCCAGATTTTGAAGCTATATCAATTATATCGCAAGTATTTGAAGCTAAATCATGTGCGTCGCATGGATTTGAAGCTGAACTATCTACATCGCATTGATTTGAAGCTAAATCTTGTGTATCGCATGGATTTGAAGCTAAACCTTCTACATCGCATTGATTTTAAGCTAAATCATGTGTTTCGCATCGATCTGAAGATAACTCGTTTGTTTCGCATGCAGTTGTAGCTAAATAATGTATATCACAAGTATTTGTAGCTAAACCATTTGTTTCGCATGGATTTGAAGCTAAGACTTCTACTCCGCATTGATTTGAAGCTAAATCATTTGTTTCGCATGGATTTGAAGCTAAACCTTCTACTTCGCACTAATAGGAAGCTAAATCACGTGTTTTGCATGGATTTGAAGCTAAACCTTCTACATCGCATTGATTTGAACCTAAATCATGTGTTTCGCATGTATTTGAAGCTAACTCGTTTGTTTCGCATGCAGTTGTAGCTAAATAATGTATATCACAAGTATTTGTAGCTAAATCATTTGTTTCGCATGGATTTGAAGCTAAGCCGTCTACTTCGCATTCATTTGAAGCTAAATCATTTGCTTCGCATAGAACTGAAGCTACCTCGTTTGTTCCTCCTGCTTTTGAAGCTCTATCACTTATATCGCAAGTATTTGAAGCTAAATCATATGTGTCGCATGGATTTGAAGCTGAACCTTCTACATCGAATTGATTTGAAGCTAAATCTTGTGTATCGCATGGATTTGAAGGTAAACCTTCAACATCGCATTGATTTGCAGCTAAATCATGTGTTCCGCATGTATTTGAAGCTAACTCGTTTGTTTCGCATGCAGTTGTAGCTAAATAATGTATATCACAAGTATTTGTAGCTAAATCATTTGTTTCGCATGGATTTGAAGCTAAGCCTTCTACTTCGCATTGATTTGAAGCTAAATCATTTGTTTAGCATAGAACTGAAGCTACCTCGTTTGTTCCTCCTGCTTTTGAAGCTATATCACTTATATCGCAAGTATTTGAAGCTAAATCATATGTGTCGCATGGATTTGAAGCTGAACCTTCTACATCGAATTGATTTGAAGCTAAATCTTGTGTATCGCATGGATTTGAAGCTAAACCTTCTACATCGCATTGATTTGAAGCTAAATCATGTGTTTCGCATGGATTTGAAGCTAACTCGTTCGTTTCGCCTCCAGTTGAATCTACATCACTTATATCGCAAGTATTTGAAGCTAAATCATGTGTATCGCGTGGATTTTGAAGCTAACTCGTTTGTTACGCATGCAGTTGTAGCTAAATAATGTATATCACAAGTATTTGTAGCTAAATCATTTGTTTCGCATGGATTTGAAGCTAAACCTTCTACATCGCATTGATTTGAAGCTAAATCATATGTGTCGCATGAATTTGAAGCTGAACCTTCTACATCGCATTGATTTGAAGCTAAATCTTGTAAATCGCATGGATTTGAAGCTAAACCTTCTACATCGCATTGATTTGAAGCTAAATCATGTGTTTCGCATGGATTTGAAGCTAACTCGTTTGTTTCGCATGCAGTTGTAGCTAAATAATGTATATCACAAGTATTTGTAGCTAAACCATTTGTTTCCCATGGATTTGAATCTAAGCCCTCTACTTCGCATTGATTTGAAGCTAAATCATTTGTTTCGCATGGAATTGAAGCTACCTCGTTTGTTCCTCCAGATTTTGAAGCTATATCACTTATATCGCAAGTATTTGAAGCTAAATCATGTACGTCGCATGGATTTGAAGCTGAACTTTCTACATCGCATTGATATGAAGCTAAATCTTGTGTATCGCATGGATTTGAAGCTAAACCCTCTAAATTGCATTGATTTGCAACTAAATCATGTGTTTGGCATGGATTTGAAGCTAAACCTTATACATCGCATTGATTTGCATCTGAATCATGTGTTTCGCATGGATTTGAAGCTAACTCGATTGTGTCGCATGCAGTTTAAGCTAAATCATGTATATCACAAGTATTTGAATCTAAACCATTTGATTCGGTTGGGATTTGATGCTAAGCCTTCTACTTCACACTGATTTGATGCTGAGTCATGTCTTTCGCATGGATTTGAAGCTAACTCGTTTGTTTCGCATGCAGTTGTAGCTAAATAATGTATATCACAAGTATTTCTAGCTAAACCATTTGTTTGCATGGATTTGAAGCTAAGCCTTCTACTTCGCATTGATTTGAAGCTAAATCATTTGTTTCGCATCGATTTGAAGCTAAACCTTCTACATCGCATGGATATGATGCTAAAACTACTACATCGCATTGATTTGCAGCTAAATCATGTGTTTCGCATGGATTTGAAGCTAACTCGTTCGTTGCGCATGCAGTTAAATGTAAATAACGTATATCACAAGTATTTGAAGCTAAACCATTTGTTTCGCTTAGATTTGAAGTTAAGCCTTCTACTTCGCATTAATAGGAAGCTAAATCACGTGTTTTGCATGGATTTGAAGCTAAACCTTCTACATCGCATTGATTTAAACCTAAATCATGTGTTTCGCATGTATTTGAAGCTAACTCGTTTGTTTCGCATGCAGTTGTAGCTAAATAATGTATATCACAAGTATTTGTAGCTAAATCATTTGTTTCGCATGGATTTGAAGCTAAGCCTTCTACTTCGCATTGATTTGAAGCTAAATCATTTGTTTAGCATAGAACTGAAGCTACCTCGTTTGTTCCTCCTGCTTTTGAAGCTATATCACTTATATCGCAAGTATTTGAAGCTAAATCATATGTGTCGCATGGATTTGAAGCTGAACCTTCTACATCGAATTGATTTGAAGCTAAATCTTGTGTATCGCATGGATTTGAAGCTAAACCTTCTACATCGCATTGATTTGAAGCTTAATCATGTGTTTCGCATGGATTTGAAGCTAACTCGTTCGTTTCGCCTCCAGTTGAATCTACATCACTTATATCGCAAGTATTTGAAGCTAAATCATGTGTATCGCGTGGATTTTGAAGCTAACTCGTTTGTTACGCATGCAGTTGTAGCTAAATAATGTATATCACAAGTATTTGTAGCTAAATCATTTGTTTCGCATGGATTTGAAGCTAACCTTCTACATCGCATTGATTTGAAGCTAAATCATATGTGTCGCATGGATTTGAAGCTGAACCTTCTACATCGCATTGATTTGAAGCTAAATCTTGTAAATCGCATGGATTTGAAGCTAAACCTTCTACATCGCATTGATTTGAATCTAAATCATGTGATTCGCATGGATTTGAAGATAACTCGTTTGTTTCGCATGCAGTTGTAGCTAAATAATGTATATCACAAGTATTTGTAGCTAAACCATTTGTTTCGCATGGATTTGAAGCTAAACCTACTACATCGCATTGATTTGAAGCAAAATCATGTGTATCCCATGTATTGAAGCTAATTCGTTTGTTTCGCATGCAGTTGTAGCTAAATAATGTATATCACAAGTATTTGTAGCTAAACCATTTGTTTCGCATAGATTTGAAGCTAAGACTTCTACTCCGCATTGATTTGAAGCTAAATCATTTGTTTCGCATGGATTTGAAGCTAAGCCTTCTACTTCGCACTAATAGGAAGCTAAATCACGTGTTTTGCATGGATTTGAAGCTAAACCTTCTACATCGCATTGATTTGAACCTAAATCATGTGTTTCGCATGTATTTGAAGCTAACTCGTTTGTTTCGCATGCAGTTGTAGCTAAGTAATGTATATCACAAGTATTTGTAGCTAAATCATTTGTTTCCCATGGATTTGAAGCTAAGCCGTCTACTTCGCATTCATTTGAAGCTAAATCATTTGCTTCGCATAGAACTGAAGCTACCTCGTTTGTTCCTCCTGCTTTTGAAGCTATATCACTTATATCGCAAGTATTTGAAGCTAAATCATATGTGTCGCATGGATTTGAAGCTGAACCTTCTACATCGAATTGATTTGAAGCTAAATCTTGTGTATCGCATGGATTTGAAGGTAAACCTTCAACATCGCATTGATTTGCAGCTAAATCATGTGTTCCGCATGTATTTGAAGCTAACTCGTTTGTTCGCATGCAGTTGTAGCTAAATAATGTATATCACAAGTATTTGTAGCTAAATCATTTGTTTCGCATGGATTTGAAGCTAAGCCTTCTACTTCGCATTGATTTGAAGCTAAATCATTTGTTTAGCATAGAACTGAAGCTACCTCGTTTGTTCCTCCTGCTTTTGAAGCTATATCACTTATATCGCAAGTATTTGAAGCTAAATCATATGTGTCGCATGGATTTGAAGCTGAACCTTCTACATCGAATTGATTTGAAGCTAAATCATGTGTTTCGCATGGATTTGAAGCTAACTCGTTCGTTTCGCCTCCAGTTGAATCTACATCACTTATATCGCAAGTATTTGAAGCTAAATCATGTGTATCGCGTGGATTTTGAAGCTAACTCGTTTGTTACGCATGCAGTTGTAGCTAAATAATGTATATCACAAGTATTTGTAGCTAAATCATTTGTTTCGCATGGATTTGAAGCTAAACCTTCTACATCGCATTGATTTGAAGCTAAATCATATGTGTCGCATGAATTTGAAGCTGAACCTTCTACATCGCATTGATTTGAAGCTAAATCTTGTAAATCGCATGGATTTGAAGCTAACCTTCTACATCGCATTGATTTGAATCTAAATCATGTGATTCGCATGGATTGAAGATAACTCGTTTGTTTCGCATGCAGTTGTAGCTAAATAATGTATATCACAAGTATTTGTAGCTAAACCATTTGTTTCGCATGGATTTGAAGCTAAGCCCTCTACTTCGCATTGATTTGAAGCTAAATCATTTGTTCGCATGGAATTGATGCTACCTCGTTTGTTCCTCCAGATTTTGAAGCTATATCAATTATATGGCAAGTATTTGAAGCTAAATCATGTGCGTCGCATGGATTTGAAGCTGAACTTTCTACATCGCATTGATTTGAAGCTAAATCTTGTGTATCGCATGGATTTGAAGCTAAACCTTCTACATCGCATTGATTTTAAGCTAAATCATGTGTTTCGCATCGATCTGAGGATAACTCGTTTGTTTCGCATGCAGTTGTAGCTAAATAATGTATATCACAAGTATTTGTAGCTAAACCATTTGTTTCGCATGGATTTGAAGCTAAGACTTCTACTCCGCATTGATTGAAGCTAAATCATTTGTTTCGCATGGATTTGAAGCTAAGCCTTCTACTTCGCACTAATAGGAAGCTAAATCACGTGTTTTGCATGGATTTGAAGCTAAACCTTCTACATCGCATTGATTTGCAGCTAAATCATGTGTTTCGCTTGCATTTCAAGCTAATTCGTTCGTTGCGCATACAGTTAAATCTAAATAACGTATATCACAAGTATTTGAAGCTAAACCATTTGTTTCGCATGGATTTGAAGCTAAGCCTTCTCCTTCGCATTAATTGGAAGCTAAATCACGTGTTTTGCATGGATTTGAAGCTGAACCTTCTACATCGCATTGATTTGCAAATGAATCATGTGTTTCGCATGGCTTTGAAGCTAACTCGTTCGTTTCGCCTGTATTTGAATCTATATTACTTATATCGCAAGTATTTGAAGCTAAATCATGTTTTTCGCTTGGATTTGAAGCTAAACCTTTTACATCGCATTTATTTGAACCAATTCATGTGTTTCGCGTGGATTTGAAGGTAACTCGATTGTTTCGCATGCAGTTGAAGCTATATCACATTTATCCCAAGTGTTTGAACCTCAATCATTTGTTTCGTATGGATTTGAAGCTAAACCTTCTACATCGCATTGATTTGAAGCTAACTCATGTGTTTCGCGTGGATTTGAAGGCAACTCGTTTGTTTCGCATGCAGTGAAGCTTAATAATTTATATCACAAGTATTTGTAGCTAAATCATTTGTTTCGCATGGATTTGAAGCTAAGACTTCTACTTCGCATTGATTTGAAGCTAAATCGTTTGTTTCGCATAGAACTGAAGCTACCTAGTTTGTTCCTCCTGCTTTTGAAGCTATATCACTTATATCGCAAGTATTTGCAGCTAAATCATATGTGTCGCATGGATTTGAAGCTGAACCTTCTACATCGCATTGATTTGAAGCTAAATCTTGTAAATCGCATGGATTTGAAGCTAAACCTTCTACATCGCATTGATTTGAATCTAAATCATGTGTTTCGCATGGATTTGAATCTAACTCGTTTGTTTCGCATGCAGTTGTAGCTAAATAATGTATATCACAAGTATTTGTAGCTAAACCATTTGTTTCGCATGGATTTGAAGCTAAACCTTCTACATCGCATTGATTTGAAGCTAAATCATGTGTATCCCATGTATTTGAAGCTAACTCGTTTGTTTCGCATGCAGTTGTAGCTAAATAATGTATATCACAAGTATTTGTAGCTAAACCATTTGTTTCGCATGGATTTGAAGCTAAACCTTCTACATCGCATTGATTTGAAGCTAAATCATGTGTATCCCATGTATTTGAAGCTAACTCGTTTGTTTCGCATGCAGTTGTAGCTAAATAATGTATATCACAAGTATTTGTAGCTAAACCATTTGTTTCGCATGGATTTGAAGCTGAGCCTTCTACTTCGCATTGATTGAAGCTAAGTCATTTGTTTCGCGTGGAATTGAAGCTACCTCGTTTGTTCCTCCTGCTTTTGAAGCTATATCACTTATATCGCAAGTATTTGCAGCTAAATCATATGTGTCGCATGGATTTGAAGCTGAACCTTCTACATCGCATTGATTTGAAGCTAAATCTTGTAAATCGCATGGATTTGAAGCTAAACCTTCTACATCGCATTGATTTGAATCTAAATCATGTGTTTCGCATGGATTTGAAGCTAACTCGTTTGTTTCGCATGCAGTTGTAGCTAAATAATGTATATCACAGGTATTTGTAGCTAAACCATTTGTTTCGCATGGATTTGAAGCTAAACCTTCTACATCGCATTGATTTGAAGCTAAATCATGTGTATCCCATGTATTTGAAGCTAACTCGTTTGTTTCGCATGCAGTTGTAGCTAAATAATGTATATCACAAGTATTTGTAGCTAAACCATTTGTTTCGCATGGATTTGAAGCTAAGCCCTCTACTTCGCATTGATTTGAAGCTAAATCATTTGTTTCGCATGGAATTGAAGCTACCTCGTTTGTTCCTCCAGATTTTGAAGCTATATCACTTATATCGCAAGTATTTGAAGCTAAATCATGTGCGTCGCATGGATTTGAAGCTGAACTTTCTACATCACATTGATTGGAAGCTAAATCTTGTGTATCGCATTGATTTGAAGCTAAACCTTCTAGATCGCATTTATTTGTAGCTAAATCACGTGTTTCGCATGGATTACAAGCTAAGCCTTCTACTTCGCATTAATAGGAAGCAAAAGCACGTGATTCGCTTGGATTTGAAGCTAAACCTTCTACATCGCATTCATTTGAAGCTGAAACATGTGTTTCGCGTGGATTTGAAGGTAACTCGTTTGTTTCGCATGCAGTTGTAGCTAAATAATGTATATAACAAGTATTTGTAGCTAAATAATTTGTTTCGCATGGATTTGAAGCTAAGCCTTCTACTTCGCATTGATTTGAAGATAAATCATTTGTTTCGCATAGAACTGAAGCTACCTCGTTTGTTCCTCCTGCTTTTGAAGCTATATCACTTATATCGCAAGTATTTGAAGCTAAATCATATGTGTCGCATGGATTTGAAGCTAACTCATGTATTTCGCGTGGATTTGAAGGTAACTCGTTTGTTTCGCATGCAGTTGGAGCTATACCACCTATATCCCAAGTGTTTGAAGCTCAATCATTTGTTTCGCATGGATTTGAAGCTAAACCTTCTACATCGCATTGATTTGCAGCTAAATCATGTGTTTCGCATGGATTTGAAGCTAACTCGTTTGTTTCGCATGCAGTTGTAGCTAAATAATGTATATCACAAGTATTTGTAGCTAAACCATTCGTTTCGCATGGATTTGAAGCTAAGCCCTCTACTTCGCATTGATTTGAAGCTAAATCATTTGTTTCGCATGGAATTGAAGCTACCTCGTTTGTTCCTCCAGATTTTGAAGCTATATCACATATATCGCAAGTATTTGAAGCTAAATCATGTGCGTCGCATGGATTTGAAGCTGAACTTTCTACATCGCATTGATTGGAAGCTAAATCTTGTGTATCGCATGGATTTGAAGCTAAACCCTCTACATCGCATTGATTTGCAACTAAATCATGTGTTTCGCATGGATCTGAAGCTAACTCGTTTGTTTCGCCTGCATTTGAAGCTATATCACTTATATTCGCAAGCATTTGATGCTAAATCCATTCGTTTCGCATGGATTTGAAGCTAAACCTTCTACATCGCATGGATTTGGAGCTAAACCTTCTAGATCGCATTGATTTGTAGCTAAATCACGTGTATCCCATGTATTTGAAGCTAACTCGTTTGTTTCGCATGCAGTTGTAGCTAAATAATGTATATCACAAGTATTTGTAGCTAAACCATTCGTTTCGCATGGATTTGATGCTAAGCCCTCTACTTCGCATTGATTTCAAGCTAAATCATTTGTTTCGCATGGAATTGAAGCTACCTCGTTTGTTCCTCCAGATTTTGAAACTATATCACTTATATCGCAAGTATTTGAAGCTAAATCATGTGCGTCGCATGGATTTGAAGCTGAACTTTCTACATCGCATTGATTGGAAGCTAAATCTTGTGTATCGCATGGATTTGAAGCTAACTCGTTTGTTTCGCATGCAGTTGTAGCTAAATAATGTATATCACAAGTATTTGTAGCTAAACCATTTGTTGCGGATGGATTTGAAGCTAAACCTTCTACATCGCATTGATTTGAAGCTAAATCATGTGTATCCCATGTATTTGAAGCTAACTCGTTTGTTTCGCATGCAGTTGTAGCTAAATAATGTATATCACAAGTATTTGTAGCTAAACCATTTGTTTCGCATGGATTTGAAGCTAAGCCCTCTACTTCGCATTGATTTGAAGCTAAATCATTTGTTTCGCATGGAATTGAAGCTACCTCGTTTGTTCCTCCAGATTTTGAAGCTATATCACTTATATCGCAAGTATTTGAAGCTAAATCATGTGCGTCGCATGGATTTGAAGCTGAACTTTCTACATCGCATTGATTGGAAGCTAAATCTTGTGTATCGCATGGATTTGAAGCTAAACCTTCTAGATCGCATTGATTTGTAGCTAAATCACGTGTTTCGCATGGATTACAAGCTAAGCCTTCTACTTCGCATTAATAGGATGCAAAAGCACGTGATTCGCTTGGATTTGAAGCTAACCTTCTACATCGCATTCATTTGAAGCTGAAACATGTGTTTCGCGTGGATTTGAAGGTAACTCGTTTGTTTCGCATGCAGTTGGAGCTATACCATCTATATCCCAAGTGTTTGAAGCTCAATCATTTGTTTCGCATGGATTTGAAGCTAAACCTTCTACATCGCATTGATTTGAAGCTAAATCATGTGTTTCTCATGGATTTGAAGCTAACTCGTTTGTCTCGCATGCAGTTGTAGCTTAATAATTTATATCACAAGCATTTGTAGCTTATCCATTTGTTTCGCATGGATTTGAAGCTAAGCCTTCTACTTCGCATTGATTTGAAGCTAAATCATTTGTTTCGCGTGGAATTGAAGCTACCTCGTTTGTTCCTCCTGCTTTTGAAGCTATATCACTTATATCGCAAGTATTTGCAGCTAAATCATATGTGTCGCATGGATTTGAAGCTGAACCTTCTACATCGCATTGATTTGAAGCTAAATCTTGTAAATCGCATGGATTTGAAGCTAAACCTTCTACATCGCATTGATTTGAATCTAAATCATGTGTTTCGCATGGATTTGAAGCTAACTCGTTTGTTTCGCTTGCAGTTGTAGCTAAATGATGTATATCACAAGTATTTGTAGCTAAACCATTTGTTTCGCATGGATTTGAAGCTAAACCTTCTACATCGCATTGATTTGAAGCTAAATCATGTGTTTCGCATGGATTTGAAGCTAACTCGTTTGTTTCGCATGCAGTTGTAGCTAAATAATGTATATCACAAGTATTTGTAGCTAAACCATTTGTTTCGCATGGATTTGAAGCTAAACCTTCTACATCGCATTGATTTGCAGCTAAATCATGTGTTTCGCTTGCATTTCAAGCTAATTCGTTCGTTGCGCATACAGTTAAATCTAAATAACGTATATCACAAGTATTTGAAGCTAAACCATTTGTTTCGCATGGATTTGAAGCTAAGCCTTCTCCTTCGCATTAATTGGAAGCTAAATCACGTGTTTTGCATGGATTTGAAGCTGAACCTTCTACATCGCATTGATTTGCAAATGAATCATGTGTTTCGCATGGCTTTGAAGCTAACTCGTTCGTTTCGCCTGTATTTGAATCTATATTACTTATATCGCAAGTATTTGAAGCTAAATCATGTTTTTCGCTTGGATTTGAAGCTAAACCTTTTACATCGCATTTATTTGAACCAATTCATGTGTTTCGCGTGGATTTGAAGGTAACTCGATTGTTTCGCATGCAGTTGAAGCTATATCACATTTATCCCAAGTGTTTGAACCTCAATCATTTGTTTCGTATGGATTTGAAGCTAAACCTTCTACATCGCATTGATTTGAAGCTAACTCATGTGTTTCGCGTGGATTTGAAGGCAACTCGTTTGTTTCGCATGCAGTTGAAGCTTAATAATTTATATCACAAGTATTTGTAGCTAAATCATTTGTTTCGCATGGATTTGAAGCTAAGACTTCTACTTCGCATTGATTTGAAGCTAAATCGTTTGTTTCGCATAGAACTGAAGCTACCTAGTTTGTTCCTCCTGCTTTTGAAGCTATATCACTTATATCGCAAGTATTTGCAGCTAAATCATATGTGTCGCATGGATTTGAAGCTGAACCTTCTACATCGCATTGATTTGAAGCTAAATCTTGTAAATCGCATGGATTTGAAGCTAAACCTTCTACATCGCATTGATTTGAATCTAAATCATGTGTTTCGCATGGATTTGAATCTAACTCGTTTGTTTCGCATGCAGTTGTAGCTAAATAATGTATATCACAAGTATTTGTAGCTAAACCATTTGTTTCGCATGGATTTGAAGCTAAACCTTCTACATCGCATTGATTTGAAGCTAAATCATGTGTATCCCATGTATTTGAAGCTAACTCGTTTGTTTCGCATGCAGTTGTAGCTAAATAATGTATATCACAAGTATTTGTAGCTAAACCATTTGTTTCGCATGGATTTGAAGCTAAACCTTCTACATCGCATTGATTTGAAGCTAAATCATGTGTATCCCATGTATTTGAAGCTAACTCGTTTGTTTCGCATGCAGTTGTAGCTAAATAATGTATATCACAAGTATTTGTAGCTAAACCATTTGTTTCGCATGGATTTGAAGCTGAGCCTTCTACTTCGCATTGATTTGAAGCTAAGTCATTTGTTTCGCGTGGAATTGAAGCTACCTCGTTTGTTCCTCCTGCTTTTGAAGCTATATCACTTATATCGCAAGTATTTGCAGCTAAATCATATGTGTCGCATGGATTTGAAGCTGAACCTTCTACATCGCATTGATTTGAAGCTAAATCTTGTAAATCGCATGGATTTGAAGCTAAACCTTCTACATCGCATTGATTTGAATCTAAATCATGTGTTTCGCATGGATTTGAAGCTAACTCGTTTGTTTCGCATGCAGTTGTAGCTAAATAATGTATATCACAGGTATTTGTAGCTAAACCATTTGTTTCGCATGGATTTGAAGCTAAACCTTCTACATCGCATTGATTTGAAGCTAAATCATGTGTATCCCATGTATTTGAAGCTAACTCGTTTGTTTCGCATGCAGTTGTAGCTAAATAATGTATATCACAAGTATTTGTAGCTAAACCATTTGTTTCGCATGGATTTGAAGCTAAGCCCTCTACTTCGCATTGATTTGAAGCTAAATCATTTGTTTCGCATGGAATTGAAGCTACCTCGTTTGTTCCTCCAGATTTTGAAGCTATATCACTTATATCGCAAGTATTTGAAGCTAAATCATGTGCGTCGCATGGATTTGAAGCTGAACTTTCTACATCACATTGATTGGAAGCTAAATCTTGTGTATCGCATTGATTTGAAGCTAAACCTTCTAGATCGCATTTATTTGTAGCTAAATCACGTGTTTCGCATGGATTACAAGCTAAGCCTTCTACTTCGCATTAATAGGAAGCAAAAGCACGTGATTCGCTTGGATTTGAAGCTAAACCTTCTACATCGCATTCATTTGAAGCTGAAACATGTGTTTCGCGTGGATTTGAAGGTAACTCGTTTGTTTCGCATGCAGTTGTAGCTAAATAATGTATATAACAAGTATTTGTAGCTAAATAATTTGTTTCGCATGGATTTGAAGCTAAGCCTTCTACTTCGCATTGATTTGAAGATAAATCATTTGTTTCGCATAGAACTGAAGCTACCTCGTTTGTTCCTCCTGCTTTTGAAGCTATATCACTTATATCGCAAGTATTTGAAGCTAAATCATATGTGTCGCATGGATTTGAAGCTAACTCATGTATTTCGCGTGGATTTGAAGGTAACTCGTTTGTTTCGCATGCAGTTGGAGCTATACCACCTATATCCCAAGTGTTTGAAGCTCAATCATTTGTTTCGCATGGATTTGAAGCTAAACCTTCTACATCGCATTGATTTGCAGCTAAATCATGTGTTTCGCATGGATTTGAAGCTAACTCGTTTGTTTCGCATGCAGTTGTAGCTAAATAATGTATATCACAAGTATTTGTAGCTAAACCATTCGTTTCGCATGGATTTGAAGCTAAGCCCTCTACTTCGCATTGATTTGAAGCTAAATCATTTGTTTCGCATGGAATTGAAGCTACCTCGTTTGTTCCTCCAGATTTTGAAGCTATATCACATATATCGCAAGTATTTGAAGCTAAATCATGTGCGTCGCATGGATTTGAAGCTGAACTTTCTACATCGCATTGATTGGAAGCTAAATCTTGTGTATCGCATGGATTTGAAGCTAAACCCTCTACATCGCATTGATTTGCAGCTAAATCATGTGTTTCGCATGGATTTGAAGCTAACTCGTTTGTTTCGCATGCAGTTGTAGCTAAATAATGTATATCACAAGTATTTGTAGCTAAACCATTCGTTTCGCATGGATTTGAAGCTAAGCCCTCTACTTCGCATTGATTTGAAGCTAAATCATTTGTTTCGCATGGAATTGAAGCTACCTCGTTTGTTCCTCCAGATTTTGAAGCTATATCACATATATCGCAAGTATTTGAAGCTAAATCATGTGCGTCGCATGGATTTGAAGCTGAACTTTCTACATCGCATTGATTGGAAGCTAAATCTTGTGTATCGCATGGATTTGAAGCTAAACCCTCTACATCGCATTGATTTGCAACTAAATCATGTGTTTCGCATGGATCTGAAGCTAACTCGTTTGTTTCGCCTGCATTTGAAGCTATATCACTTATATTCGCAAGCATTTGATGCTAAATCATTCGTTTCGCATGGATTTGAAGCTAAACCTTCTACATCGCATGGATTTGGAGCTAAACCTTCTAGATCGCATTGATTTGTAGCTAAATCACGTGTATCCCATGTATTTGAAGCTAACTCGTTTGTTTCGCATGCAGTTGTAGCTAAATAATGTATATCACAAGTATTTGTAGCTAAACCATTCGTTTCGCATGGATTTGATGCTAAGCCCTCTACTTCGCATTGATTTCAAGCTAAATCATTTGTTTCGCATGGAATTGAAGCTACCTCGTTTGTTCCTCCAGATTTTGAAACTATATCACTTATATCGCAAGTATTTGAAGCTAAATCATGTGCGTCGCATGGATTTGAAGCTGAACTTTCTACATCGCATTGATTTGAATCTAAATCATGTGTTTCGCATGGATTTGAAGCTAACTCGTTTGTTTCGCATGCAGTTGTAGCTAAATAATGTATATCACAGGTATTTGTAGCTAAACCATTTGTTTCGCATGGATTTGAAGCTAAACCTTCTACATCGCATTGATTTGAAGCTAAATCATGTGTATCCCATGTATTTGAAGCTAACTCGTTTGTTTCGCATGCAGTTGTAGCTAAATAATGTATATCACAAGTATTTGTAGCTAAACCATTTGTTTCGCATGGATTTGAAGCTAAGCCCTCTACTTCGCATTGATTTGAAGCTAAATCATTTGTTTCGCATGGAATTGAAGCTACCTCGTTTGTTCCTCCAGATTTTGAAGCTATATCACTTATATCGCAAGTATTTGAAGCTAAATCATGTGCGTCGCATGGATTTGAAGCTGAACTTTCTACATCACATTGATTGGAAGCTAAATCTTGTGTATCGCATTGATTTGAAGCTAAACCTTCTAGATCGCATTTATTTGTAGCTAAATCACGTGTTTCGCATGGATTACAAGCTAAGCCTTCTACTTCGCATTAATAGGAAGCAAAAGCACGTGATTCGCTTGGATTTGAAGCTAAACCTTCTACATCGCATTCATTTGAAGCTGAAACATGTGTTTCGCGTGGATTTGAAGGTAACTCGTTTGTTTCGCATGCAGTTGTAGCTAAATAATGTATATAACAAGTATTTGTAGCTAAATAATTTGTTTCGCATGGATTTGAAGCTAAGCCTTCTACTTCGCATTGATTTGAAGATAAATCATTTGTTTCGCATAGAACTGAAGCTACCTCGTTTGTTCCTCCTGCTTTTGAAGCTATATCACTTATATCGCAAGTATTTGAAGCTAAATCATATGTGTCGCATGGATTTGAAGCTAACTCATGTATTTCGCGTGGATTTGAAGGTAACTCGTTTGTTTCGCATGCAGTTGGAGCTATACCACCTATATCCCAAGTGTTTGAAGCTCAATCATTTGTTTCGCATGGATTTGAAGCTAAACCTTCTACATCGCATTGATTTGCAGCTAAATCATGTGTTTCGCATGGATTTGAAGCTAACTCGTTTGTTTCGCATGCAGTTGTAGCTAAATAATGTATATCACAAGTATTTGTAGCTAAACCATTCGTTTCGCATGGATTTGAAGCTAAGCCCTCTACTTCGCATTGATTTGAAGCTAAATCATTTGTTTCGCATGGAATTGAAGCTACCTCGTTTGTTCCTCCAGATTTTGAAGCTATATCACATATATCGCAAGTATTTGAAGCTAAATCATGTGCGTCGCATGGATTTGAAGCTGAACTTTCTACATCGCATTGATTGGAAGCTAAATCTTGTGTATCGCATGGATTTGAAGCTAAACCCTCTACATCGCATTGATTTGCAACTAAATCATGTGTTTCGCATGGATCTGAAGCTAACTCGTTTGTTTCGCCTGCATTTGAAGCTATATCACTTATATTCGCAAGCATTTGATGCTAAATCATTCGTTTCGCATGGATTTGAAGCTAAACCTTCTACATCGCATGGATTTGGAGCTAAACCTTCTAGATCGCATTGATTTGTAGCTAAATCACGTGTATCCCATGTATTTGAAGCTAACTCGTTTGTTTCGCATGCAGTTGTAGCTAAATAATGTATATCACAAGTATTTGTAGCTAAACCATTCGTTTCGCATGGATTTGATGCTAAGCCCTCTACTTCGCATTGATTTCAAGCTAAATCATTTGTTTCGCATGGAATTGAAGCTACCTCGTTTGTTCCTCCAGATTTTGAAACTATATCACTTATATCGCAAGTATTTGAAGCTAAATCATGTGCGTCGCATGGATTTGAAGCTGAACTTTCTACATCGCATTGATTGGAAGCTAAATCTTGTGTATCGCATGGATTTGAAGCTAACTCGTTTGTTTCGCATGCAGTTGTAGCTAAATAATGTATATCACAAGTATTTGTAGCTAAACCATTTGTTGCGGATGGATTTGAAGCTAAACCTTCTACATCGCATTGATTTGAAGCTAAATCATGTGTATCCCATGTATTTGAAGCTAACTCGTTTGTTTCGCATGCAGTTGTAGCTAAATAATGTATATCACAAGTATTTGTAGCTAAACCATTTGTTTCGCATGGATTTGAAGCTAAGCCCTCTACTTCGCATTGATTTGAAGCTAAATCATTTGTTTCGCATGGAATTGAAGCTACCTCGTTTGTTCCTCCAGATTTTGAAGCTATATCACTTATATCGCAAGTATTTGAAGCTAAATCATGTGCGTCGCATGGATTTGAAGCTGAACTTTCTACATCGCATTGATTGGAAGGTAAATCTTGTGTATCGCATGGATTTGAAGCTAAACCTTCTAGATCGCATTGATTTGTAGCTAAATCACGTGTTTCGCATGGATTACAAGCTAAGCCTTCTACTTCGCATTAATAGGATGCAAAAGCACGTGATTCGCTTGGATTTGAAGCTAAACCTTCTACATCGCATTCATTTGAAGCTGAAACATGTGTTTCGCGTGGATTTGAAGGTAACTCGTTTGTTTCGCATGCAGTTGGAGCTATACCATCTATATCCCAAGTGTTTGAAGCTCAATCATTTGTTTCGCATGGATTTGAAGCTAAACCTTCTACATCGCATTGATTTGAAGCTAAATCATGTGTTTCTCATGGATTTGAAGCTAACTCGTTTGTCTCGCATGCAGTTGTAGCTTAATAATTTATATCACAAGCATTTGTAGCTTATCCATTTGTTTCGCATGGATTTGAAGCTAAGCCTTCTACTTCGCATTGATTTGAAGCTAAATCATTTGTTTCGCGTGGAATTGAAGCTACCTCGTTTGTTCCTCCTGCTTTTGAAGCTATATCACTTATATCGCAAGTATTTGCAGCTAAATCATATGTGTCGCATGGATTTGAAGCTGAACCTTCTACATCGCATTGATTTGAAGCTAAATCTTGTAAATCGCATGGATTTGAAGCTAAACCTTCTACATCGCATTGATTTGAATCTAAATCATGTGTTTCGCATGGATTTGAAGCTAACTCGTTTGTTTCGCTTGCAGTTGTAGCTAAATGATGTATATCACAAGTATTTGTAGCTAAACCATTTGTTTCGCATGGATTTGAAGCTAAACCTTCTACATCGCATTGATTTGAAGCTAAATCATGTGTTTCGCATGGATTTGAAGCTAACTCGTTTGTTTCGCATGCAGTTGTAGCTAAATAATGTATATCACAAGTATTTGTAGCTAAACCATTTGTTTCGCATGGATTTGAAGCTAAACCTTCTACATCGCATTGATTTGCAGCTAAATCATGTGTTTCGCTTGCATTTCAAGCTAATTCGTTCGTTGCGCATACAGTTAAATCTAAATAACGTATATCACAAGTATTTGAAGCTAAACCATTTGTTTCGCATGGATTTGAAGCTAAGCCTTCTCCTTCGCATTAATTGGAAGCTAAATCACGTGTTTTGCATGGATTTGAAGCTGAACCTTCTACATCGCATTGATTTGCAAATGAATCATGTGTTTCGCATGGCTTTGAAGCTAACTCGTTCGTTTCGCCTGTATTTGAATCTATATTACTTATATCGCAAGTATTTGAAGCTAAATCATGTTTTTCGCTTGGATTTGAAGCTAAACCTTTTACATCGCATTTATTTGAACCAATTCATGTGTTTCGCGTGGATTTGAAGGTAACTCGATTGTTTCGCATGCAGTTGAAGCTATATCACATTTATCCCAAGTGTTTGAACCTCAATCATTTGTTTCGTATGGATTTGAAGCTAAACCTTCTACATCGCATTGATTTGAAGCTAACTCATGTGTTTCGCGTGGATTTGAAGGCAACTCGTTTGTTTCGCATGCAGTTGAAGCTTAATAATTTATATCACAAGTATTTGTAGCTAAATCATTTGTTTCGCATGGATTTGAAGCTAAGACTTCTACTTCGCATTGATTTGAAGCTAAATCGTTTGTTTCGCATAGAACTGAAGCTACCTAGTTTGTTCCTCCTGCTTTTGAAGCTATATCACTTATATCGCAAGTATTTGCAGCTAAATCATATGTGTCGCATGGATTTGAAGCTGAACCTTCTACATCGCATTGATTTGAAGCTAAATCTTGTAAATCGCATGGATTTGAAGCTAAACCTTCTACATCGCATTGATTTGAATCTAAATCATGTGTTTCGCATGGATTTGAATCTAACTCGTTTGTTTCGCATGCAGTTGTAGCTAAATAATGTATATCACAAGTATTTGTAGCTAAACCATTTGTTTCGCATGGATTTGAAGCTAAACCTTCTACATCGCATTGATTTGAAGCTAAATCATGTGTATCCCATGTATTTGAAGCTAACTCGTTTGTTTCGCATGCAGTTGTAGCTAAATAATGTATATCACAAGTATTTGTAGCTAAACCATTTGTTTCGCATGGATTTGAAGCTAAACCTTCTACATCGCATTGATTTGAAGCTAAATCATGTGTATCCCATGTATTTGAAGCTAACTCGTTTGTTTCGCATGCAGTTGTAGCTAAATAATGTATATCACAAGTATTTGTAGCTAAACCATTTGTTTCGCATGGATTTGAAGCTGAGCCTTCTACTTCGCATTGATTTGAAGCTAAGTCATTTGTTTCGCGTGGAATTGAAGCTACCTCGTTTGTTCCTCCTGCTTTTGAAGCTATATCACTTATATCGCAAGTATTTGCAGCTAAATCATATGTGTCGCATGGATTTGAATCTGAACCTTCTACATCGCATTGATTTGAAGCTAAATCTTGTAAATCGCATGGATTTGAAGCTAAACCTTCTACATCGCATTGATTTGAATCTAAATCATGTGTTTCGCATGGATTTGAAGCTAACTCGTTTGTTTCGCATGCAGTTGTAGCTAAATAATGTATATCACAGGTATTTGTAGCTAAACCATTTGTTTCGCATGGATTTGAAGCTAAACCTTCTACATCGCATTGATTTGAAGCTAAATCATGTGTATCCCATGTATTTGAAGCTAACTCGTTTGTTTCGCATGCAGTTGTAGCTAAATAATGTATATCACAAGTATTTGTAGCTAAACCATTTGTTTCGCATGGATTTGAAGCTAAGCCCTCTACTTCGCATTGATTTGAAGCTAAATCATTTGTTTCGCATGGAATTGAAGCTACCTCGTTTGTTCCTCCAGATTTTGAAGCTATATCACTTATATCGCAAGTATTTGAAGCTAAATCATGTGCGTCGCATGGATTTGAAGCTGAACTTTCTACATCACATTGATTGGAAGCTAAATCTTGTGTATCGCATTGATTTGAAGCTAAACCTTCTAGATCGCATTTATTTGTAGCTAAATCACGTGTTTCGCATGGATTACAAGCTAAGCCTTCTACTTCGCATTAATAGGAAGCAAAAGCACGTGATTCGCTTGGATTTGAAGCTAAACCTTCTACATCGCATTCATTTGAAGCTGAAACATGTGTTTCGCGTGGATTTGAAGGTAACTCGTTTGTTTCGCATGCAGTTGTAGCTAAATAATGTATATAACAAGTATTTGTAGCTAAATAATTTGTTTCGCATGGATTTGAAGCTAAGCCTTCTACTTCGCATTGATTTGAAGATAAATCATTTGTTTCGCATAGAACTGAAGCTACCTCGTTTGTTCCTCCTGCTTTTGAAGCTATATCACTTATATCGCAAGTATTTGAAGCTAAATCATATGTGTCGCATGGATTTGAAGCTAACTCATGTATTTCGCGTGGATTTGAAGGTAACTCGTTTGTTTCGCATGCAGTTGGAGCTATACCACCTATATCCCAAGTGTTTGAAGCTCAATCATTTGTTTCGCATGGATTTGAAGCTAAACCTTCTACATCGCATTGATTTGCAGCTAAATCATGTGTTTCGCATGGATTTGAAGCTAACTCGTTTGTTTCGCATGCAGTTGTAGCTAAATAATGTATATCACAAGTATTTGTAGCTAAACCATTCGTTTCGCATGGATTTGAAGCTAAGCCCTCTACTTCGCATTGATTTGAAGCTAAATCATTTGTTTCGCATGGAATTGAAGCTACCTCGTTTGTTCCTCCAGATTTTGAAGCTATATCACATATATCGCAAGTATTTGAAGCTAAATCATGTGCGTCGCATGGATTTGAAGCTGAACTTTCTACATCGCATTGATTGGAAGCTAAATCTTGTGTATCGCATGGATTTGAAGCTAAACCCTCTACATCGCATTGATTTGCAACTAAATCATGTGTTTCGCATGGATCTGAAGCTAACTCGTTTGTTTCGCCTGCATTTGAAGCTATATCACTTATATTCGCAAGCATTTGATGCTAAATCATTCGTTTCGCATGGATTTGAAGCTAAACCTTCTACATCGCATGGATTTGGAGCTAAACCTTCTAGATCGCATTGATTTGTAGCTAAATCACGTGTATCCCATGTATTTGAAGCTAACTCGTTTGTTTCGCATGCAGTTGTAGCTAAATAATGTATATCACAAGTATTTGTAGCTAAACCATTCGTTTCGCATGGATTTGATGCTAAGCCCTCTACTTCGCATTGATTTCAAGCTAAATCATTTGTTTCGCATGGAATTGAAGCTACCTCGTTTGTTCCTCCAGATTTTGAAACTATATCACTTATATCGCAAGTATTTGAAGCTAAATCATGTGCGTCGCATGGATTTGAAGCTGAACTTTCTACATCGCATTGATTGGAAGCTAAATCTTGTGTATCGCATGGATTTGAAGCTAACTCGTTTGTTTCGCATGCAGTTGTAGCTAAATAATGTATATCACAAGTATTTGTAGCTAAACCATTTGTTGCGGATGGATTTGAAGCTAAACCTTCTACATCGCATTGATTTGAAGCTAAATCATGTGTATCCCATGTATTTGAAGCTAACTCGTTTGTTTCGCATGCAGTTGTAGCTAAATAATGTATATCACAAGTATTTGTAGCTAAACCATTTGTTTCGCATGGATTTGAAGCTAAGCCCTCTACTTCGCATTGATTTGAAGCTAAATCATTTGTTTCGCATGGAATTGAAGCTACCTCGTTTGTTCCTCCAGATTTTGAAGCTATATCACTTATATCGCAAGTATTTGAAGCTAAATCATGTGCGTCGCATGGATTTGAAGCTGAACTTTCTACATCGCATTGATTGGAAGCTAAATCTTGTGTATCGCATGGATTTGAAGCTAAACCTTCTAGATCGCATTGATTTGTAGCTAAATCACGTGTTTCGCATGGATTACAAGCTAAGCCTTCTACTTCGCATTAATAGGATGCAAAAGCACGTGATTCGCTTGGATTTGAAGCTAAACCTTCTACATCGCATTCATTTGAAGCTGAAACATGTGTTTCGCGTGGATTTGAAGGTAACTCGTTTGTTTCGCATGCAGTTGGAGCTATACCATCTATATCCCAAGTGTTTGAAGCTCAATCATTTGTTTCGCATGGATTTGAAGCTAAACCTTCTACATCGCATTGATTTGAAGCTAAATCATGTGTTTCTCATGGATTTGAAGCTAACTCGTTTGTCTCGCATGCAGTTGTAGCTTAATAATTTATATCACAAGCATTTGTAGCTTATCCATTTGTTTCGCATGGATTTGAAGCTAAGCCTTCTACTTCGCATTGATTTGAAGCTAAATCATTTGTTTCGCGTGGAATTGAAGCTACCTCGTTTGTTCCTCCTGCTTTTGAAGCTATATCACTTATATCGCAAGTATTTGCAGCTAAATCATATGTGTCGCATGGATTTGAAGCTGAACCTTCTACATCGCATTGATTTGAAGCTAAATCTTGTAAATCGCATGGATTTGAAGCTAAACCTTCTACATCGCATTGATTTGAATCTAAATCATGTGTTTCGCATGGATTTGAAGCTAACTCGTTTGTTTCGCTTGCAGTTGTAGCTAAATGATGTATATCACAAGTATTTGTAGCTAAACCATTTGTTTCGCATGGATTTGAAGCTAAACCTTCTACATCGCATTGATTTGAAGCTAAATCATGTGTTTCGCATGGATTTGAAGCTAACTCGTTTGTTTCGCATGCAGTTGTAGCTAAATAATGTATATCACAAGTATTTGTAGCTAAACCATTTGTTTCGCATGGATTTGAAGCTAAGCCCTCTACTTCGCATTGATTTGAAGCTAAATCATTTGTTTCGCATGGAATTGAAGCTACCTCGTTTGTTCCTCCAGATTTTGAAGCTATATCACTTATATCGCAAGTATTTGAAGCTAAATCATGTACGTCGCATGGATTTGAAGCTGAACTTTCTACATCGCATTGATTTGAAGCTAAATCTTGTGTATCGCATGGATTTGAAGCTAAACCCTCTACATCGCAATGATTTGCAACTAAATCATGTGTTTCGCATGGATCTAAAGCTAACTCGTTTGTTTCGCCTGCATTTGAAGCTATATCACTTATATTCGCAAGCATTTGATGCTAAATCATTCGTTTCTCATGGATTTGAAGCTAAACCTTCTACATCCCATGGATTTGAAGCTAAATCATGTGTTTGGCATGGATTTGAAGCTAAACCTTATACATCGCATTGATTTGCATCTGAATCATGTGTTTCGCATGGATTTGAAGCTAACTCGATTGTGTCGCATGCAGTTTAAGCTAAATCATGTATATCACAAGTATTTGAATCTAAACCATTTGATTCGGATGGGATTTGAAGCTAAGCCTTCTACTTCACACTGATTTGATGCTGACTCATGTCTTTCGCATGGATTTGAAGCTAACTCGTTTGTTTCGCATGCAGTTGTAGCTAAATAATGTATATCACAAGTATTTGTAGCTAAACCATTTGTTTGCATGGATTTGAAGCTAAGCCTTCTACTTCGCATTGATTTGAAGCTAAATCATTTGTTTCGCATCGATTTGAAGCTAAACCTTCTACATCGCATGGATATGATGCTAAACCTACTACATCGCATTGATTTGCAGCTAAATCATGTGTTTCGCATGGATTTGAAGCTAACTCGTTCGTTGCGCATGCAGTTAAATGTAAATAACGTATATCACAAGTATTTGAAGCTAAACCATTTGTTTCGCTTAGATTTGAAGTTAAGCCTTCTACTTCGCATTAATAGGAAGCTAAATCACGTGTTTTGCATGGATTTGAAGCTAAACCTTCTACATCGCATTGATTTAAACCTAAATCATGTGTTTCGCATGTATTTGAAGCTAACTCGTTTGTTTCGCATGCAGTTGTAGCTAAATAATGTATATCACAAGTATTTGTAGCTAAATCATTTGTTTCGCATGGATTTGAAGCTAAGCCTTCTACATCGCATTGATTTCAAGCTAAATCATGTGTTTCGCATGGATTTGAAGGTAACTCGTTCGTTTCGCCTCCAGTTGGATCTACATCACTTATATCGCAAGTATTTGAAGCTAAATCATGTGTATCGAGTGGATTTTGAAGCTAACTCGTTTGTTACGCATGCAGTTGTAGCTAAATAATGTATATCACAAGTATTTGTAGCTAAATCGTTTGTTTCGCATGGATTTGAAGCTAAACCTTCTACATCGCATTGATTTGAAGCTAAATCATTTGTTTCGCGTGGAATTGAAGCTACCTCGTTTGTTCCTCCTGCTTTTGAAGCTATATCACTTATATCGCAAGTATTTGAAGCTAAATCATATGTGTCGCATGGATTTGAAGCTGAACCTTCTACATCGCATTGATTTGAAGCTAAATCTTGTAAATCGCATGGATTTGAAGCTAAACCTTCTACATCGCATTGATTTGATTCTAAATCATGTGATTCGCATGGATTTGAAGCTAATTCGTTTGTTTCGCATGCAGTTGTAGCTCAATAATGTATATCACAAGTATTTGTAGCTAAACCATTTGTTTCGCATGGATTTGAAGCTAAGCCCTCTACTTCGCATTGATTTGAAGCTAAATCATTTGTTTCGCATGGAATTGATGCTACCTCGTTTGTTCCTCCAGATTTTGAAGCTATATCAATTATATCGCAAGTATTTGAAGCTAAATCATGTGCGTCGCATGGATTTGAAGCTGAACTTTCTACATCGCATTGATTTGAAGCTAAATCTTGTGTATCGCATGGATTTGAAGCTAAACATTCTACATCGCATTGATTTTAAGCTAAATCATGTGTTTCGCATCGATCTGAAGATAACTCGTTTGTTTCGCATGCAGTTGTAGCTAAATAATGTATATCACAAGTATTTGTAGCTAAACCATTTGTTTCGCATGGATTTGAAGCTAAGACTTCTACTCCGCATTGATTTGAAGCTAAATCATTTGTTTCGCATGGATTTGAAGCTAAGCCTTCTACTTCGCACTAATAGGAAGCTAAATCACGTGTTTTGCATGGATTTGAAGCTAAACCTTCTACATCGCATTGATTTGAACCTAGATCATGTGTTTCGCATGTATTTGAAGCTAACTCGTTTGTTTCGCATGCAGTTGTAGCTAAATAATGTATATCACAAGTATTTGTAGCTAAACCATTTGTTTGCATGGATTTGAAGCTAAGCCTTCTACTTCGCATTGATTTGAAGCTAAATCATTTGTTTCGCATCGATTTGAAGCTAAACCTTCTACATCGCATGGATATGATGCTAAACCTACTACATCGCATTGATTTGCAGCTAAATCATGTGTTTCGCATGGATTTGAAGCTAACTCGTTCGTTGCGCATGCAGTTAAATGTAAATAACGTATATCACAAGTATTTGAAGCTAAACCATTTGTTTCGCTTAGATTTGAAGTTAAGCCTTCTACTTCGCATTAATAGGAAGCTAAATCACGTGTTTTGCATGGATTTGAAGCTAAACCTTCTACATCGCATTGATTTAAACCTAAATCATGTGTTTCGCATGTATTTGAAGCTAACTCGTTTGTTTCGCATGCAGTTGTAGCTAAATAATGTATATCACAAGTATTTGTAGCTAAATCATTTGTTTCGCATGGATTTGAAGCTAAGCCTTCTACATCGCATTGATTTCAAGCTAAATCATGTGTTTCGCATGGATTTGAAGCTAACTCGTTCGTTTCGCCTCCAGTTGGATCTACATCACTTATATCGCAAGTATTTGAAGCTAAATCATGTGTATCGAGTGGATTTTGAAGCTAACTCGTTTGTTACGCATGCAGTTGTAGCTAAATAATGTATATCACAAGTATTTGTAGCTAAATCATTTGTTTCGCATGGATTTGAAGCTAAACCTTCTACATCGCATTGATTTGAAGCTAAATCATTTGTTTCGCGTGGAATTGAAGCTACCTCGTTTGTTCCTCCTGCTTTTGAAGCTATATCACTTATATCGCAAGTATTTGAAGCTAAATCATATGTGTCGCATGGATTTGAAGCTGAACCTTCTACATCGCATTGATTTGAAGCTAAATCTTGTAAATCGCATGGATTTGAAGCTAAACCTTCTACATCGCATTGATTTGAATCTAAATCATGTGATTCGCATGGATTTGAAGCTAATTCGTTTGTTTCGCATGCAGTTGTAGCTCAATAATGTATATCACAAGTATTTGTAGCTAAACCATTTGTTTCGCATGGATTTGAAGCTAAGCCCTCTACTTCGCATTGATTTGAAGCTAAATCATTTGTTTCGCATGGAATTGATGCTACCTCGTTTGTTCCTCCAGATTTTGAAGCTATATCAATTATATCGCAAGTATTTGAAGCTAAATCATGTGCGTCGCATGGATTTGAAGCTGAACTTTCTACATCGCATTGATTTGAAGCTAAATCTTGTGTATCGCATGGATTTGAAGCTAAACATTCTACATCGCATTGATTTTAAGCTAAATCATGTGTTTCGCATCGATCTGAAGATAACTCGTTTGTTTCGCATGCAGTTGTAGCTAAATAATGTATATCACAAGTATTTGTAGCTAAACCATTTGTTTCGCATGGATTTGAAGCTAAGACTTCTACTCCGCATTGATTTGAAGCTAAATCATTTGTTTCGCATGGATTTGAAGCTAAGCCTTCTACTTCGCACTAATAGGAAGCTAAATCACGTGTTTTGCATGGATTTGAAGCTAAACCTTCTACATCGCATTGATTTGAACCTAGATCATGTGTTTCGCATGTATTTGAAGCTAACTCGTTTGTTTCGCATGCAGTTGTAGCTAAATAATGTATATCACAAGTATTTGTAGCTAAATCATTTGTTTCGCATGTATTTGAAGCTAAGCCGTCTACTTCGCATTCATTTGAAGCTAAATCATTTGCTTCGCATAGAACTGAAGCTACCTCGTTTGTTCCTCCTGCTTTTGAAGCTATATCACTTATATCGCAAGTATTTGAAGCTAAATCATATGTGTCGCATGGATTTGAAGCTGAACCTTCTACATCGAATTGATTTGAAGCTAAATCTTGTGTATCGCATGGATTTGAAGGTAAACCTTCAACATCGCATTGATTTGCAGCTAAATCATGTGTTCCGCATGGATTTGAAGCTAACTCGTTCGTTGCGCCTGCAGTTGAATCTACATCACTTATATAGCAAGTATTTGAAGCTAAATCATGTGTATCGCGTGGATTTTGAAGCTAACTCGTTTGATTAGTCTGCATTTGAAGCTATATCACTTATACCCCAAGTGTTTGAAGCTAAATCATTTGTTTCGCATGGATTTGGAGCTAAACCTTCTACATCGCATTGATTTGCAGCTAAATCATGTGTTTCGCATGGATTTGAAGCTAAACCTTCTACATCGCATTGATTTGAAGCTAACTCATGTGTTTCGCGTGGATTTGAAGGTAACTCGTTTGTTTCGCATGCAGTTGAAGCTATAACACCTATATCCCAAGTGTATGAAGCTCAATCATTTGTTTCGCATGGATTTGAAGCTAAACCGTCTACATCGCATTGATTTTAAGCTAAATCATGTGTTTCGCATGGATTTGAAGCTAACTCGTTTGTTTCGCATGCAGTTGTAGCTAAATAGTGTATATCACGAGTATTTGTAGCTAAATCATTTGTTTCGCATGGATTTGAAGCTAAGCCTTCTACTTCGCATTAATTGGAAGCTAAATCACGTGTTTCTCTTGGATTTCCAGCTTAACCTTCTACATCGCATTCATTTGAACCAATTCATGTGTTTCGCGTGGATTTGAAGGTAACTCGTTTGTTTCGCATGCAGTTGGAGCTATACCACCTATATCCCAAGTGTTTGAAGCTCAATCATTTGTTTCGCATGGATTTGAAGCTAAACCTTCTACATCGCATTGATTTTAAGCTAAACCATGTGTTTCGCATGGATTTGAAGCTAACTCGTTTGTTTCGCATGCAGTTGTAGCTAAAAAGTGTATATCACGAGTATTTGTAGCTAAATCATTTGTTTCGCATGGATTTGAAGCTAAGCCTGCTACTTCGCATTGATTTGAAGCTAAATCATTTGTTTCGCATAGAACTGAAGCTACCTCGTTTGTTCCTCCTGCTTTTGAATCTAAATAACGTATATCACAAGTATTTGAAGCTAAACCATTTGTTTCGCATGGATTTGAAGCTAAGCCTTCTCCTTCGCATTAATTGCAAGCTAAATCACGTGTTTTGCATGGATTTGAAGCTGAACCTTCTACATCGCATTGATTTGCAAATGAATCATGTGTTTCGCATGGCTTTGAAGCTAACTCGTTCGTTTCGCCTGTATTTGAATCTATATCACTTATATCGCAAGTATTTGAAGCTAAATCATGTTTTTCGCTTGGATTTGAAGCAAAACCTTCTACATCGCATTTGTTTGAACCAATTCATGTGTTTCGCGTGGATTGGAAGGTAACTCGATTGTTTCGCATGCAGTTGAAGCTATATCACATTTATGCCAAGTGTTTGAACCTCAATCATTTGTTTCGTATGGATTTGAAGCTAAACCGTCTACATCGCATTGATTTGAAGCTAACTCATGTGTTTCGCGTGGATTTGAAGGTAACTCGTTTGTTTCGCATGCAGTTGAAGCTATAACACCTATATCCCAAGTGTGTGAAGCAAAATCATTTGTTTCGCATGGATTTGAAGCTAAACCGTCTACATCGCATTGATTTTAAGCTAAATCATGTGTTTCGCATCGATCTGAAGCTAACTCGTTTGTTTCGCATGCAGTTGTAGCTAAATAATGTATATCACAAGTATTTGTAGCTAAACCATTTGTTTCACATGGATTTGAAGCTAAGACTTCTACTCCGCATTGATTTGAAGCTAAATCATTTGTTTCGCATGGATTTGAAGCTAAACCCTCTACATCGCATTGATTTGCAACTAAATCATGTGTTTCGCATGGATCTGAAGCTAACTCGTTTGTTTCGCATGCAGTTGTAGCTAAATAATGTATATCACAAGTATTTGTAGCTAAATCATTTGTTTCGCATGGATTTGAAGCTAAGCCTTCTACTCCGCATTGATTTGAAGATAAATCATTTGTTTCGCATGGATTTGAAGCTAAACCTTCTACATCGCATTGATTTGAAGCTAAATCATGTGTATCCCATGTATTTGAAGCTAACTCGTTTGTTTCGCATGCAGTTGTAGCTAAATAATGTATATCACAAGTATTTGTAGCTAAACCATTTGTTTCGCATGGATTTGAAGCTAAGCCCTCTACTTCGCATTGATTTGAAGCTAAATCATTTGTTTCGCATGGAATTGAAGCTACCTCGTTTGTTCCTCCAGATTTTGAAGCTATATCACTTATATCGCAAGTATTTGAAGCTAAATCATGTGCGTCGCATGGATTTGAAGCTGAACTTTCTACATCGCATTGATTTGAAGCTAAATCTTGTGTATCGCATGGATTTGAAGCTAAACCCTCTACATCGCATTGATTTGCAACTAAATCACGTGTTTCGCATGGATCTGAATCTAACTCGTTTGTTTCGCCTGCATTTGATGCTATATCACTTATATTCGCAAGCATTTGATGCTAAATCATTCGTTTCGCATGGATTTGAAGCTAAGCCTTTTACTTCGCATTGATTTGAAGTTAAATCATGTGTTTCCCTTGGATTTGAAGCTGAATCGTTTTTTTCGCATGCAGTTGAATCTATATCATTTATATCGCAAGTATCTGAAATTAAATCATTTGTTTGTAATGGATTTGAAGCTAAACCTTCTACATCCCATGGATTTGAAGGTAAATCATTTGTTTCGCATGGATTTGAAGCTAAGCCTTCTACTTCGCACTAATAGGAAGCTAAATCGCGTGTTTTGCATGGATTTGAAGCTAAACCTTCTACATCGCATTGATTTGAACCTAAATCATGTGTTTTGCATGTATTTGAAGCTAACTCGTTTGTTTAGCATGCAGTTGTAGCTAAATAATTTATATCACAAGTATTTGTAGCTAAATCAATTGTTTCGCATGGATTTGAAGCTAAGCCGTCTACTTCGCATTCATTTGAAGCTAAATCATTTGCTTCGCATAGAACTGAAGCTACCTCGTTTGTTCCTCCTGCTTTTGAAGCTATATCACTTATATCGCAAGTATTTGAAGCTAAATCATATGTGTCGCATGGATTTGAAGCTGAACCTTCTACATCGAATTGATTTGAAGCTAAATCTTGTGTATCGCATGGATTTGAAGGTAAACCTTCAACATCGCATTGATTTGCAGCTAAATCATGTGTTCCGCATGGATTTGAAGCTAACTCGTTCGTTGCGCCTGCAGTTGAATCTACATCACTTATATAGCAAGTATTTGAAGCTAAATCATGTGTATCGCGTGGATTTTGAAGCTAACTCGTTTGATTAGTCTGCATTTGAAGCTATATCACTTATACCCCAAGTGTTTGAAGCTAAATCATTTGTTTCGCATGGATTTGGAGCTAAACCTTCTACATCGCATTGATTTGCAGCTAAATCATGTGTTTCGCATGGATTTGAAGCTAAACCTTCTACATCGCATTGATTTGAAGCTAACTCATGTGTTTCGCGTGGATTTGAAGGTAACTCGTTTGTTTCGCATGCAGTTGAAGCTATAACACCTATATCCCAAGTGTATGAAGCTCAATCATTTGTTTCGCATGGATTTTAAGCTAAACCGTCTACATCGCATTGATTTTAAGCTAAATCATGTGTTTCGCATGGATTTGAAGCTAACTCGTTTGTTTCGCATGCAGTTGTAGCTAAATAGTGTATATCACAAGTATTTGTAGCTAAACCATTTGTTTCGCATGGATTTGAAGCTAAACCTTCTACATCGCATTGATTTGAAGCTAAATCATGTGTATCCCATGTATTTGAAGCTAACTCGTTTGTTTCGCATGCAGTTGAAGCTATATCACTTATATTCGCAAGCATTTGAAGCTAAATCATTCGTTTCGCATGGATTTGAAGCTAAACCTTCTACATCGCATGGATTTGAAGCTAAACCTTCTAGATCGCATTGATTTGTAGCTAAATCACGTGTTTCGCATGGATTACAAGCTAAGCCTTCTACTTCGCATTAATAGGAAGCTAAAGCACGTGATTCGCTTGGATTTGAAGCTAAACCTTCTACATCGCATTCATTTGAAGCTGAAACATGTGTTTCGCGTAGATTTGAAGGTAACTCGTTTGTTTCGCATGCAGTTGTAGCTAAATAATGTATATCACAAGTATTTGTAGCTAAATAATTTGTTTCGCATGGATTTGAAGCTAAGCCTTCTACTTCGCATTGATTTGAAGATAAATCATTTGTTTCGCATAGAACTGAAGCTACCTCGTTTGTTCCTCCTGCTTTTGAAGCTATATCACTTATATCGCAAGTATTTGAAGCTAAATCATATGTGTCGCATGGATTTGAAGCTAACTCATGTATTTCGCGTGGATTTGAAGGTAACTCGTTTGTTTCGCATGCAGTTGGAGCTATACCACTTATATCCCAAGTGTTTGAAGCTCAATCATTTGTTTCGCCTGGATTTGAAGCTAAACCTTCTACATCGCATTGATTTGAAGCTAACTCATGTGTTTCGCGTGGATTTGAAGGTAACTCGTTTGTTTCGCATGCAGTTGTAGCTAAATAGTGTATATCACGAGTATTTGTAGCTAAATCATTTGTTTCGCATGGATTTGAAGCTAAGCCTGCTACTTCGCATTGATTTGAAGCTAAATCATTTGTTTCGCATAGAACTGAAGCTACCTCGTTTGTTCCTCCTGCTTTTGAAGCTATATCACATATATCGCAAGTATTTGAAGCTAAATCATATGTGTCGCATGGATTTGAAGCTGAACCTTCTTCATCGAATTGATTTGAAGCTAAATCTTGTATATCGCATGGATTTGAAGCTAAACCTTCTACATCGCATTGATTTGAAGCTAAATCATGTGTTTCGCATGGATCTGAATCTAACTCGTTTGTTTCGCCTGCATTTGATGCTATATCACTTATATTCGCAAGCATTTGATGCTAAATCATTCGTTTCGCATGGATTTGAAGCTAAGCCTTTTACTTCGCATTGATTTGAAGTTAAATCATGTGTTTCCCTTGGATTTGAAGCTGAATCGTTTTTTTCGCATGCAGTTGAATCTATATCATTTATATCGCAAGTATCTGAAATTAAATCATTTGTTTGTAATGGATTTGAAGCTAAACCTTCTACATCCCATGGATTTGAAGCTAAATCATTTGTTTCGCATGGATTTGAAGCTAAGCCTTCTACTTCGCACTAATAGGAAGCTAAATCGCGTGTTTTGCATGGATTTGAAGCTAAACCTTCTACATCGCATTGATTTGAACCTAAATCATGTGTTTTGCATGTATTTGAAGCTAACTCGTTTGTTTAGCATGCAGTTGTAGCTAAATAATTTATATCACAAGTATTTGTAGCTAAATCAATTGTTTCGCATGGATTTGAAGCTAAGCCGTCTACTTCGCATTCATTTGAAGCTAAATCATTTGCTTCGCATAGAACTGAAGCTACCTCGTTTGTTCCTCCTGCTTTTGAAGCTATATCACTTATATCGCAAGTATTTGAAGCTAAATCATATGTGTCGCATGGATTTGAAGCTGAACCTTCTACATCGAATTGATTTGAAGCTAAATCTTGTGTATCGCATGGATTTGAAGGTAAACCTTCAACATCGCATTGATTTGCAGCTAAATCATGTGTTCCGCATGGATTTGAAGCTAACTCGTTCGTTGCGCCTGCAGTTGAATCTACATCACTTATATAGCAAGTATTTGAAGCTAAATCATGTGTATCGCGTGGATTTTGAAGCTAACTCGTTTGATTAGTCTGCATTTGAAGCTATATCACTTATACCCCAAGTGTTTGAAGCTAAATCATTTGTTTCGCATGGATTTGGAGCTAAACCTTCTACATCGCATTGATTTGCAGCTAAATCATGTGTTTCGCATGGATTTGAAGCTAAACCTTCTACATCGCATTGATTTGAAGCTAACTCATGTGTTTCGCGTGGATTTGAAGGTAACTCGTTTGTTTCGCATGCAGTTGAAGCTATAACACCTATATCCCAAGTGTATGAAGCTCAATCATTTGTTTCGCATGGATTTTAAGCTAAACCGTCTACATCGCATTGATTTTAAGCTAAATCATGTGTTTCGCATGGATTTGAAGCTAACTCGTTTGTTTCGCATGCAGTTGTAGCTAAATAGTGTATATCACAAGTATTTGTAGCTAAACCATTTGTTTCGCATGGATTTGAAGCTAAACCTTCTACATCGCATTGATTTGAAGCTAAATCATGTGTATCCCATGTATTTGAAGCTAACTCGTTTGTTTCGCATGCAGTTGAAGCTATATCACTTATATTCGCAAGCATTTGATGCTAAATCATTCGTTTCGCATGGATTTGAAGCTAAACCTTCTACATCGCATGGATTTGAAGCTAAACCTTCTAGATCGCATTGATTTGTAGCTAAATCACGTGTTTCGCATGGATTACAAGCTAAGCCTTCTACTTCGCATTAATAGGAAGCTAAAGCACGTGATTCGCTTGGATTTGAAGCTAAACCTTCTACATCGCATTCATTTGAAGCTGAAACATGTGTTTCGCGTAGATTTGAAGGTAACTCGTTTGTTTCGCATGCAGTTGTAGCTAAATAATGTATATCACAAGTATTTGTAGCTAAATAATTTGTTTCGCATGGATTTGAAGCTAAGCCTTCTACTTCGCATTGATTTGAAGATAAATCATTTGTTTCGCATAGAACTGAAGCTACCTCGTTTGTTCCTCCTGCTTTTGAAGCTATATCACTTATATCGCAAGTATTTGAAGCTAAATCATATGTGTCGCATGGATTTGAAGCTAACTCATGTATTTCGCGTGGATTTGAAGGTAACTCGTTTGTTTCGCATGCAGTTGGAGCTATACCACTTATATCCCAAGTGTTTGAAGCTCAATCATTTGTTTCGCATGGATTTGAAGCTAAACCTTCTACATCGCATTGATTTGAAGCTAACTCATGTGTTTCGCGTGGATTTGAAGGTAACTCGTTTGTTTCGCATGCAGTTGTAGCTAAATAGTGTATATCACGAGTATTTGTAGCTAAATCATTTGTTTCGCATGGATTTGAAGCTAAGCCTGCTACTTCGCATTGATTTGAAGCTAAATCATTTGTTTCGCATAGAACTGAAGCTACCTCGTTTGTTCCTCCTGCTTTTGAAGCTATATCACATATATCGCAAGTATTTGAAGCTAAATCATATGTGTCGCATGGATTTGAAGCTGATCCTTCTTCATCGAATTGATTTGAAGCTAAATCTTGTATATCGCATGGATTTGAAGCTAAACCTTCTACATCGCATTGATTTGAAGCTAAATCATGTGTTTCGCATGGATTTGAAGCTAACTCGTTCGTTTCGCCTCTAGTTGAATCTACATCACTTATATCGCAAGTATTTGAAGCTAAATCATGTGTATCGCGTGGATTTTGAAGCTAACTCGTTTGATTAGTCTGTATTTGAAGCTATATCACATATACCCCAAGTGTTTGAAGCTAAATCATTTGTTTCGCATGGATTTGGAGCTAAACCTTCTACATCGCATTGATTTGAAGCTAAATCATGTGTTTCGCATGGATTTGAAACTAACTCGTTCGTTTCGCCTCCAGTTGAATCTACATCACTTATATCGCAAGTATTTGAAGCTAAATCATGTGTATCGCGTGGATTTTGAAGCTAACTCGTTTGATTAGTCTGTATTTGAAGCTATATCACATATATCCCAAGTGTTTGAAGCTAAATCATTTGTTTCGCATGGATTTGGAGCTAAACCTTCTACATCGCATTGATTTGCTGCTAAATCATGTGTTTCGCATGGATTTGAAGCTAACTCGTTCGTTGCGCATACAGTTAAATCTAAATAACGTATATCAGAAGTATTTGAAGCTAAACCATTTGTTTCGCATGGATTTGAAGCTAAGCCTTCTACTTCGCATTAATTGGAAGCTAAATCACGTGTTTCTCTTGGATTTGCAGCTTAACCTTCTACATCGCATTCATTTGAACCAATTCATGTGTTTCGCGTGGATTTGAAGGTAACTCGTTTGTTTCGCATGCAGTTGTAGCTAAAAAGTGTATATCACGAGTATTTGTAGCTAAATCATTTGTTTCGCATGGATTTGAAGCTAAGCCTGCTACTTCGCATTGATTTGAAGCTAAATCATTTGTTTCGCATAGAACTGAAGCTACCTCGTTTGTTCCTCCTGCTTTTGAAGCTATATGACTTATATCGCAAGTATTTGAAGCTAAATCATATGTGTCGCATGGATTTGAAGCTGAACCTACTACATCGAATTGATTTGAAGCTAAATCTTGTGTATCGCATGGATTTGAAGCTATACCTTCTACACCGCATTGATTTGCAGCTAAATCATGTTTTTCGCATGGATTTGAAGCTAACTCGTTCGTTTGGCCTGCAGTTGAATCTACATCACTTATATCGCAAGTATTTGAAGCTAAATCATGTGTATCGCGTGGATTTTGAAGCTAACTCGTTTGATTAGTCTGTATTTGAAGCTATATCACTTATACGCCAAGTGTTTGAAGATAAATCATTTGTTTCGCATGGATTTGGAGCTAAACCTTCTACATCGCATTGATTTGCAGCTAAATCATGTGTTTCGCTTGGATTTGAAGCTAACTCGTTCGTTGCGCATACAGTTAAATCTAAATAACGTATATCACAAGTATTTGAAGCTAAACCATTTGTTTCGCATGGATTTGAAGCTAAGCCTTCTCCTTCGCATTAATTGCAAGCTAAATCACGTGTTTTGCATGGATTTGAAGCTGAACCTTCTACATCGCATTGATTTGCAAATGAATCATGTGTTTCGCATGGCTTTGAAGCTAACTCGTTCGTTTCGCCTGTATTTGAATCTATATCACTTATATCGCAAGTATTTGAAGCTAAATCATGTTTTTCGCTTGGATTTGAAGCTAAACCTTCTACATCGCATTTGTTTGAACCAATTCATGTGTTTCGCGTGGATTGGAAGGTAACTCGATTGTTTCGCATGCAGTTGAAGCTATATCACATTTATGCCAAGTGTTTGAACCTCAATCATTTGTTTCGTATGGATTTGAAGCTAAACCGTCTACATCGCATTGATTTGAAGCTAACTCATGTGTTTCGCGTGGATTTGAAGGTAACTCGTTTGTTTCGCATGCAGTTGAAGCTATAACACCTATATCCCAAGTGTGTGAAGCAAAATCATTTGTTTCGCATGGATTTGAAGCTAAACCGTCTACATCGCATTGATTTTAAGCTAAATCATGTGTTTCGCATCGATCTGAAGCTAACTCGTTTGTTTCGCATGCAGTTGTAGCTAAATAATGTATATCACAAGTATTTGTAGCTAAACCATTTGTTTCACATGGATTTGAAGCTAAGACTTCTACTCCGCATTGATTTGAAGCTAAATCATTTGTTTCGCATGGATTTGAAGCTAAACCCTCTACATCGCATTGATTTGCAACTAAATCATGTGTTTCGCATGGATCTGAAGCTAACTCGTTTGTTTCGCATGCAGTTGTAGCTAAATAATGTATATCACAAGTATTTGTAGCTAAATCATTTGTTTCGCATGGATTTGAAGCTAAGCCTTCTACTCCGCATTGATTTGAAGATAAATCATTTGTTTCGCATGGATTTGAAGCTAAACCTTCTACATCGCATTGATTTGAAGCTAAATCATGTGTATCCCATGTATTTGAAGCTAACTCGTTTGTTTCGCATGCAGTTGTAGCTAAATAATGTATATCACAAGTATTTGTAGCTAAACCATTTGTTTCGCATGGATTTGAAGCTAAGCCCTCTACTTCGCATTGATTTGAAGCTAAATCATTTGTTTCGCATGGAATTGAAGCTACCTCGTTTGTTCCTCCAGATTTTGAAGCTATATCACTTATATCGCAAGTATTTGAAGCTAAATCATGTGCGTCCCATGGATTTGAAGCTGAACTTTCTACATCGCATTGATTTGAAGCTAAATCTTGTGTATCGCATGGATTTGAAGCTAAACCCTCTACATCGCATTGATTTGCAACTAAATCACGTGTTTCGCATGGATCTGAATCTAACTCGTTTGTTTCGCCTGCATTTGATGCTATATCACTTATATTCGCAAGCATTTGATGCTAAATCATTCGTTTCGCATGGATTTGAAGCTAAGCCTTTTACTTCGCATTGATTTGAAGTTAAATCATGTGTTTCCCTTGGATTTGAAGCTGAATCGTTTTTTTCGCATGCAGTTGAATCTATATCATTTATATCGCAAGTATCTGAAATTAAATCATTTGTTTGTAATGGATTTGAAGCTAAACCTTCTACATCCCATGGATTTGAAGCTAAATCATTTGTTTCGCATGGATTTGAAGCTAAGCCTTCTACTTCGCACTAATAGGAAGCTAAATCACGTGTTTTGCATGGATTTGAAGCTAAACCTTCTACATCGCATTGATTTGAACCTAAATCATGTGTTTCGCATGTATTTGAAGCTAACTCGTTTGTTTAGCATGCAGTTGTAGCTAAATAATGTATATCACAAGTATTTGTAGCTAAATCAATTGTTTCGCATGGATTTGAAGCTAAGCCGTCTACTTCGCATTCATTTGAAGCTAAATCATTTGCTTCGCATAGAACTGAAGCTACCTCGTTTGTTCCTCCTGCTTTTGAAGCTATATCACTTATATCGCAAGTATTTGAAGCTAAATCATATGTGTCGCATGGATTTGAAGCTGAACCTTCTACATCGAATTGATTTGAAGCTAAATCTTGTGTATCGCATGGATTTGAAGGTAAACCTTCAACATCGCATTGATTTGCAGCTAAATCATGTGTTCCGCATGGATTTGAAGCTAACTCGTTCGTTGCGCCTGCAGTTGAATCTACATCACTTATACAGCAAGTATTTGAAGCTAAATCATGTGTATCGCGTGGATTTTGAAGCTAACTCGTTTGATTAGTCTGCATTTGAAGCTATATCACTTATACCCCAAGTGTTTGAAGCTAAATCATTTGTTTCGCATGGATTTGGAGCTAAACCTTCTACATCGCATTGATTTGCAGCTAAATCATGTGTTTCGCATGGATTTGAAGCTAAACCTTCTACATCGCATTGATTTGAAGCTAACTCATGTGTTTCGCGTGGATTTGAAGGTAACTCGTTTGTTTCGCATGCAGTTGAAGCTATAACACCTATATCCCAAGTGTATGAAGCTCAATCATTTGTTTCGCATGGATTTTAAGCTAAACCGTCTACATCGCATTGATTTTAAGCTAAATCATGTGTTTCGCATGGATTTGAAGCTAACTCGTTTGTTTCGCATGCAGTTGTAGCTAAATAGTGTATATCACAAGTATTTGTAGCTAAACCATTTGTTTCGCATGGATTTGAAGCTAAACCTCCTACATCGCATTGATTTGAAGCTAAATCATGTGTATCCCATGTATTTGAAGCTAAATCGTTTGTTTCGCATGCAGTTGTAGCTAAATAATGTATATCACAAGTATTTGTAGCTAAACCATTTGTTTCGCATGGATTTGAAGCTAAGCCTTCTACTTCGCATTGATTTGAAGCTAAATCATTTGTTTCGCGTGGAATTGAAGCTACCTCGTTTGTTCCTCCTGCTTTTGAAGCTATATCACTTATATCGCAAGTATTTGCAGCTAAATCATATGTGTCGCATGGATTTGAAGCTAACTCGTTTGTTTCGCATGCAGTTGTAGCTAAATAATGTATATCACAAGTATTTGTAGCTAAATCATTTGTTTCGCATGGATTTGAAGCTAAGCCTTCTACTTCGCATTGATTTGAAGCTTAATCATTTGTTTCGCATAGAACTGAAGCTACATCGTTTGTTCCGCCTGCTTTTGAAGATATATCACTTATATCGTAAGTATTTGAAGCTAAATCATATGTGTCGCATGGATTTGAAGCTAAACCTTCTACATCGCATTGATTTGAAGCTAACTCATGTGTTTCGCGTGGATTTGAAGGTAACTCGTTTGTTTCGCATGCAGTTGGAGCTATACCACCTATATCCCAAGTGTTTGAAGCTCAATCATTTGTTTCGCATGGTTTTGAAGCTAAACCTTCTACATCGCATTGATTTTAAGCTAAATCATGTGTTCCGCATGGATTTGAAGCTAACTCGTTTGTTTCGCATGCAGTTGTAGCTAAATAATGTATATCACAAGTATTTGTAGCTAAATCATTTGTTCCGCATGGATTTGAAGCTAAGACTTCTACTCCGCATTGATTTGAAGCTAAATCATTTGTTTCGCATGGATTTGAAGCTAAACCATCTACATCGCATTGATTTGAAGCTAAATCATGTGTATCCCATGTGTTTGAAGCTAACTCGTTTGTTTCGCATGCAGTTGTAGCTAAATAGTGTATATCACGAGTATTTGTAGCTAAATCATTTGTTTCGCATGGATTTGAAGCTAAGCCTGCTACTTCGCATTGATTTGAAGCTAAATCATTTGTTTCGCATAGAACTGAAGCTACCTCGTTTGTTCCTCCTGCTATTGAAGCTATATCACATATATCGCAAGTATTTGAAGCTAAATCATATGTGTCGCATGGATTTGAAGCTGAACCTTCTCCATCGAATTGATTTGAAGCTAAATCTTGTATATCGCATGGATTTGAAGCTAAACCTTCTACATCGCATTGATTTGAAGCTAAATCATGTGTTTCGCATGGATTTGAAGCTAACTCGTTCGTTTCGCCTCCAGTTGAATCTACATCACTTATATCGCAAGTATTTGAAGCTAAATCATGTGTATCGCGTGGATTTTGAAGCTAACTCGTTTGATTAGTCTGTATTTGAAGCTATATCACATATACCCCAAGTGTTTGAAGCTAAATCATTTGTTTCGCATGGATTTGGAGCTAAACCTTCTACATCGCATTGATTTGAATCTAAATCATGTGTTTCGCATGGATTTGAAGCTAACTCGTTCGTTTCGCCTCCAGTTGAATCTACATCACTTATATCGCAAGTATTTGAAGCTAAATCATGTGTATCGCGTGGATTTTGAAGCTAACTCGTTTGATTAGTCTGTATTTGAAGCTATATCACATATATCCCAAGTGTTTGAAGCTAAATCATTTGTTTCGCATGGATTTGGAGCTAAACCTTCTACATCGCATTGATTTGCTGCTAAATCATGTGTTTCGCATGGATTTGAAGCTAACTCGTTCGTTGCGCATACAGTTAAATCTAAATAACGTATATCAGAAGTATTTGAAGCTAAACCATTTGTTTCGCATGGATTTGAAGCTAAGCCTTCTACTTCGCATTAATTGGAAGCTAAATCACGTGTTTCTCTTGGATTTGCAGCTTAACCTTCTACATCGCATTCATTTGAACCAATTCATGTGTTTCGCGTGGATTTGAAGGTAACTCGTTTGTTTCGCATGCAGTTGGAGCTATACCACCCATATCCCAAGTGTTTGAAGCTCAATCATTTGTTTCGCATGGATTTGAAGCTAAACCTTCTACATCGCATTGATTTTAAGCTAAACCATGTGTTCCGCATGGATTTGAAGCTAACTCGTTTGTTTCGCATGCAGTTGTAGCTAAATAATGTATATCACAAGTATTTGTAGCTAAATCATTTGTTCCGCATGGATTTGAAGCTAAGACTTCTACTCCGCATTGATTTGAAGCTAAATCATTTGTTTCGCATGGATTTGAAGCTAAACCATCTACATCGCATTGATTTGAAGCTAAATCATGTGTATCCCATGTGTTTGAAGCTAACTCGTTTGTTTCGCATGCAGTTGTAGCTAAATAGTGTATATCACGAGTATTTGTAGCTAAATCATTTGTTTCGCATGGATTTGAAGCTAAGCCTGCTACTTCGCATTGATTTGAAGCTAAATCATTTGTTTCGCATAGAACTGAAGCTACCTCGTTTGTTCCTCCTGCTTTTGAAGCTATATCACATATATCGCAAGTATTTGAAGCTAAATCATATGTGTCGCATGGATTTGAAGCTGAACCTTCTCCATCGAATTGATTTGAAGCTAAATCTTGTATATCGCATGGATTTGAAGCTAAACCTTCTACATCGCATTGATTTGAAGCTAAATCATGTGTTTCGCATGGATTTGAAGCTAACTCGTTCGTTTCGCCTCCAGTTGAATCTACATCACTTATATCGCAAGTATTTGAAGCTAAATCATGTGTATCGCGTGGATTTTGAAGCTAACTCGTTTGATTAGTCTGTATTTGAAGCTATATCACATATACCCCAAGTGTTTGAAGCTAAATCATTTGTTTCGCATGGATTTGGAGCTAAACCTTCTACATCGCATTGATTTGAATCTAAATCATGTGTTTCGCATGGATTTGAAGCTAACTCGTTCGTTTCGCCTCCAGTTGAATCTACATCACTTATATCGCAAGTATTTGAAGCTAAATCATGTGTATCGCGTGGATTTTGAAGCTAACTCGTTTGATTAGTCTGTATTTGAAGCTATATCACATATATCCCAAGTGTTTGAAGCTAAATCATTTGTTTCGCATGGATTTGGAGCTAAACCTTCTACATCGCATTGATTTGCTGCTAAATCATGTGTTTCGCATGGATTTGAAGCTAACTCGTTCGTTGCGCATACAGTTAAATCTAAATAACGTATATCAGAAGTATTTGAAGCTAAACCATTTGTTTCGCATGGATTTGAAGCTAAGCCTTCTACTTCGCATTAATTGGAAGCTAAATCACGTGTTTCTCTTGGATTTGCAGCTTAACCTTCTACATCGCATTCATTTGAACCAATTCATGTGTTTCGCGTGGATTTGAAGGTAACTCGTTTGTTTCGCATGCAGTTGGAGCTATACCACCCATATCCCAAGTGTTTGAAGCTCAATCATTTGTTTCGCATGGATTTGAAGCTAAACCTTCTACATCGCATTGATTTTAAGCTAAACCATGTGTTTCGCATGGTTTGAAGCTAACTCGTTTGTTTCGCATGCAGTTGTAGCTAAAAAGTGTATATCACGAGTATTTGTAGCTAAATCATTTGTTTCGCATGGATTTGAAGCTAAGCCTGCTACTTCGTATTGATTTGAAGCTAAATCATTTGTTTCGCATAGAACTGAAGCTACCTCGTTTGTTCCTCCTGCTTTTGAAGCTATATGACTTATATCGCAAGTATTTGAAGCTAAATCATATGTGTCGCATGGATTTGAAGCTGAACCTACTACATCGAATTGATTTGAAGCTAAATCTTGTGTATCGCATGGATTTGAAGCTATACCTTCTACACGCATTGATTTGCAGCTAAATCATGTTTTTCGCATGGATTTGAAGCTAACTCGTTCGTTTGGCCTGCAGTTGAATCTACATCACTTATATCGCAAGTATTTGAAGCTAAATCATGTGTATCGCGTGGATTTTGAAGCTAACTCGTTTGATTAGTCTGTATTTGAAGCTATATCACATATACCCCAAGTGTTTGAAGCTAAATCATTTGTTTCGCATGGATTTGGAGCTAAACCTTCTACATCGCATTGATTTGAAGCTAAATCATGTGTTTAGCATTGATTTGAAGCTAACTCGTTCGTTTCGCCTCCAGTTGAATCTACATCACTTATATCGCAAGTATTTGAAGCTAAATCATGTGTATCGCGTGGATTTTGAAGCTAACTCGTTTGATTAGTCTGTATTTGAAGCTATATCACATATATCCCAAGTGTTTGAAGCTAAATCATTTGTTTCGCATGGATTTGGAGCTAAACCTTCTACATCGCATTGATTTGCTGCTAAATCATGTGTTTCGCATGGATTTGAAGCTAACTCGTTCGTTGCGCATACAGTTAAATCTAAATAACGTATATCAGAAGTATTTGAAGCTAAACCATTTGTTTCGCATGGATTTGAAGCTAAGCCTTCTACTTCGCATTAATTGGAAGCTAAATCACGTGTTTCTCTTGGATTTGCAGCTTAACCTTCTACATCGCATTCATTTGAACCAATTCATGTGTTTCGCGTGGATTTGAAGGTAACTCGTTTGTTTCGCATGCAGTTGGAGCTATACCACCCATATCCCAAGTGTTTGAAGCTCAATCATTTGTTTCGCATGGATTTGAAGCTAAACCTTCTACATCGCATTGATTTTAAGCTAAACCATGTGTTTCGCATGGATTTGAAGCTAACTCGTTTGTTTCGCATGCAGTTGTAGCTAAAAGTGTATATCACGAGTATTTGTAGCTAAATCATTTGTTTCGCATGGATTTGAAGCTAAGCCTGCTACTTCGTATTGATTTGAAGCTAAATCATTTGTTTCGCATAGAACTGAAGCTACCTCGTTTGTTCCTCCTGCTTTTGAAGCTATATGACTTATATCGCAAGTATTTGAAGCTAAATCATATGTGTCGCATGGATTTGAAGCGGAACCTACTACATCGAATTGATTTGAAGCTAAATCTTGTGTATCGCATGGATTTGAAGCTATACCTTCTACACCGCATTGATTTGCAGCTAAATCATGTGTTTCGCATGGATTTGAAGCTAACTCGTTCGTTTGGCCTGCAGTTGAATCTACATCACTTATATCGCAAGTATTTGAAGCTAAATCATGTGTATCGCGTGGATTTTGAAGCTAACTCGTTTGATTAGTCTGTATTTGAAGCTATATCACTTATACGCCAAGTGTTTGAAGATAAATCATTTGTTTCGCATGGATTTGGAGCTAAACCTTCTACATCGCATTGATTTGCAGCTAAATCATGTGTTTCGCTTGGATTTGAAGCTAACTCGTTCGTTGCGCATACAGTTAAATCTAAATAACGTATATCACAAGTATTTGAAGCTAAACCATTTGTTTCGCATGGATTTGAAGCTAAGCCTTCTCCTTCGCATTAATTGCAAGCTAAATCACGTGTTTTGCATGGATTTGAAGCTGAACCTTCTACATCGCATTGATTTGCAAATGAATCATGTGTTTCGCATGGCTTTGAAGCTAACTCGTTCGTTTCGCCTGTATTTGAATCTATATCACTTATATCGCAAGTATTTGAAGCTAAATCATGTTTTTCGCTTGGATTTGAAGCTAAACCTTCTACATCGCATTTGTTTGAACCAATTCATGTGTTTCGCGTGGATTGGAAGGTAACTCGATTGTTTCGCATGCAGTTGAAGCTATATCACATTTATGCCAAGTGTTTGAACCTCAATCATTTGTTTCGTATGGATTTGAAGCTAAACCGTCTACATCGCATTGATTTGAAGCTAACTCATGTGTTTCGCGTGGATTTGAAGGTAACTCGTTTGTTTCGCATGCAGTTGAAGCTATAACACCTATATCCCAAGTGTGTGAAGCAAAATCATTGTTTCGCATGGATTTGAAGCTAAACCGTCTACATCGCATTGATTTTAAGCTAAATCATGTGTTTCGCATCGATCTGAAGCTAACTCGTTTGTTTCGCATGCAGTTGTAGCTAAATAATGTATATCACAAGTATTTGTAGCTAAACCATTTGTTTCACATGGATTTGAAGCTAAGACTTCTACTCCGCATTGATTTGAAGCTAAATCATTTGTTTCGCATGGATTTGAAGCTAAACCCTCTACATCGCATTGATTTGCAACTAAATCATGTGTTTCGCATGGATCTGAAGCTAACTCGTTTGTTTCGCATGCAGTTGTAGCTAAATAATGTATATCACAAGTATTTGTAGCTAAATCATTTGTTTCGCATGGATTTGAAGCTAAGCCTTCTACTCCGCATTGATTTGAAGATAAATCATTTGTTTCGCATGGATTTGAAGCTAAACCTTCTACATCGCATTGATTTGAAGCTAAATCATGTGTATCCCATGTATTTGAAGCTAACTCGTTTGTTTCGCATGCAGTTGTAGCTAAATAATGTATATCACAAGTATTTGTAGCTAAACCATTTGTTTCGCATGGATTTGAAGCTAAGCCCTCTACTTCGCATTGATTTGAAGCTAAATCATTTGTTTCGCATGGAATTGAAGCTACCTCGTTTGTTCCTCCAGATTTTGAAGCTATATCACTTATATCGCAAGTATTTGAAGCTAAATCATGTGCGTCCCATGGATTTGAAGCTGAACTTTCTACATCGCATTGATTTGAAGCTAAATCTTGTGTATCGCATGGATTTGAAGCTAACTCGTTTGTTTCGCCTGCATTTGATGCTATATCACTTATATTCGCAAGCATTTGATGCTAAATCATTCGTTTCGCATGGATTTGAAGCTAAGCCTTTTACTTCGCATTGATTTGAAGTTAAATCATGTGTTTCCCTTGGATTTGAAGCTGAATCGTTTTTTTCGCATGCAGTTGAATCTATATCATTTATATCGCAAGTATCTGAAATTAAATCATTTGTTTGTAATGGATTTGAAGCTAAACCTTCTACATCCCATGGATTTGAAGCTAAATCATTTGTTTCGCATGGATTTGAAGCTAAGCCTTCTACTTCGCACTAATAGGAAGCTAAATCACGTGTTTTGCATGGATTTGAAGCTAAACCTTCTACATCGCATTGATTTGAACCTAAATCATGTGTTTCGCATGTATTTGAAGCTAACTCGTTTGTTTAGCATGCAGTTGTAGCTAAATAATGTATATCACAAGTATTTGTAGCTAAATCAATTGTTTCGCATGGATTTGAAGCTAAGCCGTCTACTTCGCATTCATTTGAAGCTAAATCATTTGCTTCGCATAGAACTGAAGCTACCTCGTTTGTTCCTCCTGCTTTTGAAGCTATATCACTTATATCGCAAGTATTTGAAGCTAAATCATATGTGTCGCATGGATTTGAAGCTGAACCTTCTACATCGAATTGATTTGAAGCTAAATCTTGTGTATCGCATGGATTTGAAGGTAAACCTTCAACATCGCATTGATTTGCAGCTAAATCATGTGTTCCGCATGGATTTGAAGCTAACTCGTTCGTTGCGCCTGCAGTTGAATCTACATCACTTATATAGCAAGTATTTGAAGCTAAATCATGTGTATCGCGTGGATTTTGAAGCTAACTCGTTTGATTAGTCTGCATTTGAAGCTATATCACTTATACCCCAAGTGTTTGAAGCTAAATCATTTGTTTCGCATGGATTTGGAGCTAAACCTTCTACATCGCATTGATTTGCAGCTAAATCATGTGTTTCGCATGGATTTGAAGCTAAACCTTCTACATCGCATTGATTTGAAGCTAACTCATGTGTTTCGCGTGGATTTGAAGGTAACTCGTTTGTTTCGCATGCAGTTGAAGCTATAACACCTATATCGCAAGTGTATGAAGCTCAATCATTTGTTTCGCATGGATTTTAAGCTAAACCGTCTACATCGCATTGATTTTAAGCTAAATCATGTGTTTCGCATGGATTTGAAGCTAACTCGTTTGTTTCGCATGCAGTTGTAGC